>NC_081405.1:121480430-121632930 GCF_030272615.1 Cryptomeria japonica
GAAGACAGGGCAACTAGATAAGAAACACCCTCTGAGGCTTGAAATGAGTCCTGATGACTAAAACTAGACAAGAAGCACCCACCGGGCACCCAACTCGACACCCATGGGATGTCGACCCACCCGGCACCCACCTGGGCTTCCACCTAGCACATCTTGGCACCCACCCACCCTGGCACCCAACCTCACACCCAACTTAGCACCTTTGAACCCACATTGGCACTCACCCTGACCCTGGCACCTTGGAACCCACATTGGCACTCACCTTGACCCTGGCACCCATCTTTGCACTCACCTTGGGACCCACCTTGGCACCCACCTAGACACCCACCTTGGCTCCTTGAAACCCACCCTAACACCCACCTTGGATCTTTGGCACCCACCCCGACACCCACCTTGGCTCCTTGGCACGCAACTTGGCTCCTTGCCACCCACCTTGGCTCCTTGGCTCCCACCTTGACACCCAACTTAGCTCCTTGCCACCCACCTTGGCTCCTTGCCACCCACCTTGGCTCCTTTTCTCCCACCTTGACACCCAACTTAGCTCCTTGGCACCCACCTTGGCTCCTTAACACCCACCTTGATTCCCACCCTAGCACCCACCCCGTGATCCATCTCGCTGTGCACCTCGGTGCCCACCTTGGTGGGCACCATGGTGCGCTCTGAGGTGCGCAACATTGTTGCGCACCAAGGAGTGCTCTGAAGTGTGCTCCAAGGTGCGGACCTTTGGTGCGCTCCAATGTGTGCACCATGGTGCGCATGAAGTTGAAAGTTGGGTTGATTGCCCAGTTTACCCTAGGTGCGCACCTCGCATGCTCCTTCATCAGGGTGGGTGTCTTGGCTGGGATGTGCTCCAAAGTGTACTCCAAGTTGTACACACCTTGGCAACCCCGTTTTCTTCAAAAAAAAATAAAAAAATTTGACCATCTCTCAAGTGGGAAACTCTATAATCTCAAATTTTGGCACCCGCGTTCCCACCTTGGCATCCACCCTCTCACCCACCTTGAAGCCCACCCTAGCACCCACTCTGTGATGCACATTGGCATCCACACCCTAACACCCACCCACCCAGGTGCCCACCTTGGCACCCACCCTATGACCCTCTTTGGAATCCACCCTAGCACGCACCCACCATGGCGCACACCCCAGCACCCACCCACCTTGGCACCCACCCGGGCATGCACCTCAACACCCACCTTGGTGTGCGCATTGCACCAACGTCAAAGACCCTATGTGGTGTGCTCCAAAGTGTACACCTTTGGTGTGCTCTGATGTGTGCACCTTTGGTGCACACCAAAGTCCACTCTGAGGTGCACACCGAGGTGCGCTTTCAGATGCGCACCTTGCATTCCAGGGTGCACACCAAGGCACACACCTTTGGTGTAGTCAATGCAAACAAATTCAAAAGTTGGGGTCGATGTCATAATCGCTTCTACACACTACGTATGTATGAGAATCAAACAAATAGATTATATAGGGGAGGTGTTGCATTTGGTGGGTCGAGTCCCCTGGTTGTGTGCACTCTGCCAACTTCAAAGACCCTATCTTGTTTAAGAAGTCAAAAGTTGGGGTCGATGTCCTTATCGTTGTTGTAAACTACGCATGTATGAGAATCAGACAAATAGCTTATATAGGGGAGGTGTTGTGTTTGATGGGTCGACTCCCCTAGTTGTGCGCACTGTCCCAACCTCAAAGACCTTGCATTGCGGAAGAAGTCGAAAGTCGAAGTTTGGTGCGCACCAAGGCGTGCACCTTTGGTGCGGTCAACATAGAGAATTCGGAAGTTGGGTTTGATGTCCTAATCGTTGTTCCAGGCTACACATGTATGAGAATCAAACAAATATCTTATATAGGGGAGGTGTTAGGTTTGATGGGTCGACTCCCCTGGTTGTGCACATTACGCCAACCTCAAAGACCTTGTTTTTGTTAAGAAGTCAAAAGTTGGGGTCAATGTCCTAATCGCTCCTGTAGACTACACATGTATGAGAACCAGACAATAGCTTATATAAGGGAGGTGTTGTAGTTCATGGGTCGACTCCCCTGGTAGTGCACATTGCGCTGACCTCAAAGACCTTGCATTGCGAATGAAGTCAAAAGTTAGAGTTTGGTGTGCTACAAGGTGCGCTTGGGAGCACACCAGCAACCCCACTGGATGTTTGGGCAAAAATGTAATGTGCACCCAGAACCCCTACCCAGAAATCTCCACTTCAGACTTGGGGAACCGCAATGTCAAAAAGCCTCACTAAACTCTCGGACGAAAAGGTGGCTCGAGGGTAATGCCCAAAACCCCACTTCCACTTCTGACCGAGGCAACCCTAACCTAGAAAACCCCCACTACTTGGACAGAAAGGAAGTCGCCCACAGCCAGTTTTGGATCCAGGGAATCCGAATCTCAGAAAAGCCCACCCAACACTTGGACGAAAAATGTGGCCAAAGTGTTGCTCGGCTTGGCACCTGGATGAGAAACCCCTCTTCGGGGCTTGGAAAACCTGACTCAGCCCTTTGACAGAAAGGTAGACCTAGGGTTGCATCATTTTCATCCACACTTGGCATCCGGGGAAGAAAAGAGTGCACCACAAACTGCGCTCAGCCCTTGGACAACGAAAAGTCAGCCAAGGGTCGCACCATCGGTAGCCCCGCTTGGCACTTGGAGGAGAAAGTTTGGCGCGTGCCCCCCTTGAGGCGCACTGACAAGAACCCCACCTTAGGGGATTTTGGAGAGAGAAATGTGTGTCAGCGAGCAACAAAGAAGCTTAAAACTATAAACCCCACCTATGACAGAACCAAAAAGAGGTTGCACGAATCAGGGTGACAGAGAGCTGAATCTCAGTGGATCGTGGCAGCAAGGCCACTCTACCACTTACAATACCCCGTCACTAATTTAACTCGTCTGCAAAACATTCTTCTCATTGATAGGTTGAAATTGTTATCCAAGGTTGCTCAGACTAGGCGGTTGCGCCAATCGAAGGTAGCCAATGACACGGGCCCCTCGGGGTGCAAGAGCACCCCTACTGCAAGTCAGGCGTGAATACCCGCTGAGTTTAAGCATATCACTAAGTGGAGGAAAAGAAACTTACCAGGATTCCCCTAGTAATGGTGAGCGAACCGGGAAGAGCTCAACATGAAAATCGGCGGCTTCACTTGTCAAATTGTAGTTTGTAGAAGCGTCCTCAGCGACGAACCGAGCCCAAGTCCCCTGGAAGGGGGCATTGGAGAGGGTGAGAGCCCTGTCGGGCCTGGACCCTGTTGCACCACGAGGCGCTGTCGATGAGTCGGGTTTTTTGGGAATGCAACCCTAATTGGGTGGTAAATTCATCCAAGGCTAAATACGGGTGAGAGACTGATAGAAAACAAGTACCATGAGGGAAAGATGAAAAGGACTTTGAAAAGAGAGTTAAAGAGTGCTTGAAATTGTCGAGAGGGAAAGGGATGGAGGCCGGCGATGCGCCTCAGTCAGATGCGGAATGACGTCAACCTGTCCACTACTCGGCTCAGGGGGTGTGTCAGCGCAAGCCATTGCGGTGATACAAGCGCTGCCTTCTGGTTGCACTGTACCTCTATCATGATGGTCGAGGAGCAAAGCACACGCCTACTAGGGCGGGCCCTCAGGCACCTGCGCACTCGTGGTGCTGGCCAGTGAGATTTCCATTCGACCCATCTTGAAACATGGACCAAGGAGTCTAACATGTGTTCGACTTGGCGGGTTGGGAAACCTACAAGGCGCAAGTAAGCTGACTGGCCAGATCCCCTCTCGGGGGGTGCACTGTCGATTGACCCTAATCTTCTGTGAAGGTTTCGAGTGGAAGCACACCTATTGGGACTCGAAAAATGGTGAACTATGCCTAAGCAGGGCAACGCCAAAGGAAAATCTGGTGGAGGCCCATAGCGATATTGACGTGCAAATCATTCATCTGACTTGGGTATAGGGGCGAAAGACTAATCGAACCGTCTAGTAGTTGGTTTCCTCTGAAGTTTCCTTCAGGATAGCTGGAGCTCATGTGCGAGTTTTATCAGGTAAAGAAAATGATTAGAGGCATCGGGGACGTAATGCCCTCGACCTATTCTCAAACTTTAAATAGGTAAGGCATATATGTACATACATACATATACATATACATATGTATATATATGTATATGTATGTATATGTATATACATATACATATATATATACATATATGTATATGTATGTATGTATATATATATATATACATACATATATACATACATACATATATATGTATGTATATATGTATAAATGTATGTATATATATATGTATACATACATATGTATGTATGTATGTATGTATGTATGTATGTATACATACATACATATGTATATATACATATATATGTATATATACATATATATATATATGTATGTATGTGTGTGTGTGTGTGTGTGTGTGTGTGTGTGTGTGTGTGTGTGTACATGGATTATTGTAATATGCTTAACTTAAAATTGTGAGAATTCCATATGAAACATCCATAAACCTACATATACTATAGCATATTATTTGGAAAGGAGATAAACTTTAAGTCAATGTCTACAACATTTGGCTTATAGCTTGAGAACTTGTAGATTCATACATGTTCCTTAGTAACCCAACCATTCTAATGAAAAATATTATTTCCTTTATGCTCCACATGACCTTGTGACTTTAGCATTGGGAAGGTAGTAACTTCTTTTATTCTTCATGATGGAGCTCTCCATTTTTTATTTTTTATTCCTCTAGGGACCTAGAAATGGGCTTCAAGTTCATGAAAGACCATTTGGAAACCATTACTCTAAAATATTTAATCAACATAAGTAAATCCCTACTTGAGAAATATTTAGTAAATTAAGGGGCGTAGTCTAGTAAATTCCTATTTACCCATTTATGTAGATGGTTCAACATTCTATAATCAAAGATGATAAATGTTCTTTGAAATTACATTATGGTGCAAATATGATGAACAATTATGATTCTTGGAGACATCCCCTAGTCTTTTTGGCTCATTTTCATGTGTACCCTAACACACACATAGTTTTTGTTAGTTTAGCCCTCATTTTCACTTCAAACATTCATATTTTTTCTTAGTTTGCAAAGACTATATGTGGTATCTATATGGTGGCATCAAAATATGATGATGATTCACATAATTAATGCGACATGGTCTAGTAATTGTGTTGGTGGTATCATAAGTGTTATATTCAATTTGATGTATTTTTTGTTGTAATGATGTACTCACCATAATGGTTTTGCAATTCTCTTTATGAATTGATGATTTTTCTCTACGAAAAATTTAAAATTTTGATCATTTCACCACCTTGTCCAGACATCTATCTCATCCTTTATATGTCTTTTCATCATATATAGCTTATCTATAATGGAGCTCTATACTTTTTGTCTCAGTAATTTGTAGGTCACTTAGCTTTCCCAATTTTCTCCCATTATAATCATTGTATCCTTCATTTTATAATCTACAATTTCTATTCATTTAAACACAATTCCCAATCCAAGGCATCTTTCATTAGTAATATGCATTATAAAATAATAGGGTGGTATTTCCTAAGGATAGATGTAGTCTAGATTTATAGTTTTTGATTCATCCAATTTGGTCCTACTTTTTGGCATTCAACCAAAAGATTAGGATTTTACTTTAGTTTTTTATACATTAGAATTGATAGCCTAATATCCTAGATCATGCACTATGGTGATCATCTAGTATAATATGAGCCTCTATAACTTCGGTGGAGCACAATAGACCCAATCCATGCCCCATGATTTAATCAAATAATTAAACCCAAGTCCTACTAAGGAGGAAGAATTTATCACCACTCAAGCCAAACCCTAAGGGTAAAGAGTTGACTTTGTTAATTAGTTACTTGATTGTTAGTTTATATATTAATAGCTAGAATTTTAGTTATTAGTTAAATTAGAAGATAGGTAACTAATACTTCTAGGGTTAATTTATTGCTTAACTTTAGTTTGTACATATTTCTTTTATGCAAACATTGATGTAGTCAACAAGAATTATAATTATGTTCCATCACATAATCAACCAAAACTATCAAAACCAAATAATAATGGACTCTATTCATCTTCTCATGGATAGAATGCATTGGTTTAGCCCCTTTAAGCATTATTAAATACATTCGTGAGATCTCTTAATGCTTGTTCCCATTAATATATAAGACCTCTTAAAAACCATTATTGACATTCTCAAGTCCCAAATCTTAATGTTATGTCATATTAAGCAACCCCTACACACTTGTATACCATTGTCTTAAGATAAACACATTAGACACTTGTTAGATGTATCTATATTTTTCTAAGGTCTATTCATTTGTTGTTTAGGATTATGGTATCCTTTAATGCATTAGCATACACTAATTTATCATTTCAAGGCATGTGCCTTGTTGTCTTAACACTTTGTAGTCTTCAATAGGCTACACATATGCTAATCTGACATTATTTTCATTTTATATTCATATCAAAATAACCTTCTATGCTATAAAATATTGAACTTAAAAATAGAACAAACCAAATCTTAATAACATTGATAGGTAAAGTGGAGAATTGGTAGTAACCATAAAGACGAATGGTGTGGGAAATTTATTAGTGGTGTAGAGTATGAGTGGAATTTATGTAAAGATAGAAAAATTATTATGGGAGGAAAATATAAATAATAAGTAGAATAATTTTAACAAAAGTAAGGAAAGGAAGGTAGAACATAGTATTTTCTTGTACTTGAAAAAACGGAAGGAATGAAGTTCAAGGCACAAATCCTTGTGAGAAACAAAAGACTTTAAAGATAGAATATGATAATAGGAGAATAATGAAGAGTGCAAAAGTTGCAATAACTAGTATAAACCTAGAGGATATAGATATTTTTTTTAATAAGTTTATTATAAATAGTCATATAAGAATGGTCATGGTCTATGATGACTTATTAAAAAAATTGATGACATTTTTTATAAAATTAAAGTCTCAACATAGATTTTTTTTCACTTGATCATATGACAACCCATCCGCATAAAATTTTTGACATCTATCCCTCCATGAACCCCATTTCGTAACCTCCCTAGATACCTCATTTGCACTATTGGCAATTGTTTCTAAAGTTGTGGCGAGGGTTGAGTGGTTCTCAAGTCTAGAGGACCTCAACCTATTCACCAATATAGAAATTTGGGCACTATTTTGTGTAAGGTGATTGATGAGATCCTCTTGTGTGGCATCTACATGATCTGATGGGGGATGTGGAGGGTTTTGGGGTGGCAATGGTTGTTGAGGAGCAACATTTTGAGGAATTTGTGGTTGTGGAGCAACATCTTGAGGGTTTTCTTGTTGCACATGTGTAATGTTTACAGGGTTTGCTTGTGTTGCTTGTTTAAGAGGAGGTCCTTTTTGTCTATTTCATTTTTTGGGATTGCTTGAACTCCTCATGAGTGGTAGGCTTTGTGAAAGATTCATTCCCAAACTCACTAGCACTTATATTACTAGTATTTATTTTGACATAATTCTTTTATTCATGAATCTCTCACTCTCACACACACACGCACACACACACCCACACACACACACATGTATGTATGTATGTATGTATGTATGTATATGTATATGCATATGTATATGTATATGTATATTTATATGTATATGTATATGTATATGCATGTGTATGTGTATATGTATATGTATATATATGTGTGTATATGCATGTGTATGTGTATATGTATATGTATATATATATATGTGTGTATATATATATATATACATATACATATACACATACACATGCATATACATATACATATACATATATATATATATATATATATATATATATGCATATACATGTATGTGTATATGTATACATACATGTGTGTGTGCATGCATATATATGTATATCATGAGGGCTTCACTTAGTGAACCTGGGTTATAGCATGTGCATTTATGGAATACCAAAGAATCCCCCTATTTTCAAAAAATATTGCCCTAAACTCCTTTTTTGTCACCCTCTCCCAATACACAACCCAAATTAAAAGCCCCCTATTTTCACCAAATATTGTATTTTTTCATAGTCGGAATTTAAAACCCCCCTATTTTCACCGATAGGTAATACATTGCACCCTAATTTTTGGGATATTAAACTCCCTCAATATGAATGCACGTGATATAATATTGCCTAGCTAGTGGTGCCCCTGTGATATGTATATGTATGTGTATACACACACACACACACACACACACACACACACACACATACATGGATTATTGTAATATGTTCAACTTAAAATTGTGAGAATTCCATATGAAACATCCATAAACCTACATATACTATAGTATATGATTTGGAAAGGAAATAAACTTTAAGTAAATGTCTACAACATTTGGCTTATATCTTGAGAACTTTTAGATTCATACATGTTCCTTAGTAACCCAACCATTCTAATGAAGAAAAAAAATCTCCTTTATGATCCACATGACCTTGTGACTTTAGCATTGGGAAGGTAGTAACTTCTTTTATTCTTCATGATGGAGCTCTCCATTTTTTATTTTTTATTTTCTATTCCTCTAGGGACCTAGAAATGGGCTTCAATTTCATGGAAAGACCATTTGGAAACCATTCCTCTAAAATATTTAATCAACATAAGTAAATCCCTACTAGTAAATTAAGGGGCGTAGCCTTGTAAATTCATATTTATCCATGTATGTATATGGTTCAACATTCTAATGTCAAAGATGATAAATGCTCTTTGAAATTACATTATGGTGCAAATGTGATGAACAATTATGATTCTTGGAGACCTCCCCTAGTCTTTTTGGCTCATTTTCATGTGTACCCTAACACACACATAGTTTTTGTTAGTTTAGCCCTCATTTTCCCTTCAAACATTCATATTTTTTCTTAGTTTGTGAAGACTATATGTGGTAGCTATATGGTGGCATCAAAATATGATGATGATTCACATAATTAATGTGACATGGTCTAGTAATTGTGTTGATGGTATCACATAAGTGTTATATTTAATTTGATGTCTTTGTTGTAGTAATAATATACTCACCATAATGGTTTTGCAATTGCCTCTTTAATAATATACTCGCCATAATATATTTAAAATTTTGATCATTTCACCACCTTGTCAGTCATCTATCTCATCCTTTATATGTATTTTCATCATATATAGCTTAGCCATAATGGAGCTCTATACTTTTTATCTTGGTAATCTGTAGGTCACTTAGCTTTCCCAAGTTTCTCGGACCATTAAAAATAAATGTATCCTTCATTTTATAATCTACAATTTCTATTCATTTAAACACAATTCCCAATTCAAGACAATCCTCATTCCCTAATAATTTATCCTCCAAGGCATATTTCATTAGTAATATGCATTATAAAATAATAGGGTGGTATTTCCTAAGGATAGATGTAGTCTAGATTTTTAGTTTTTGATTCATCCAATTTGGTCCTACTTTTTGGCATTCAACCAAAATATTAGGATTTTACTTTAGTTTTTTATACATTAGAATTGATAGCCTAATATCCTAGATCATGCACTATGTTGATCATCTAGTATAATTTGAGCCACTATAACTTTAGTGGAGCACAATAGACCCAATCCATGCCCCATGATTTAATCAAATAGTTAAACCCAAGTCCTACTAAGGAGGAAGAAGTTATCACCACTCAAGCCAAACCCTAGGGGTAAAGAGTTGACTTTGTTAATTAGTTACTTGATTGTTAGTTTATATATTAATAAGTAGAATTTTAGCTATTACTTAAATTAGAAGATAGGTAACTAATGCTTCTAGGATTAATTTATTGCTTAGCTTTAGTTTTTGTACATATTTCTTGTATGCAAACATTGATGTATTCAACAAGAATTATAATTATGTTCCATCACATAATCAACCAAAACTATCAAATCCAAATAATAATGGACTCTATTCATCTTCTCATGGATAGAATGCATTGGTTTATCCCCTTTAAGAATTATTAAATACATTCTTGAGATCTCTCAATGCTTTTTCCCATTAATATATAAGACCTCTTAAAAATCATTATTGACATTCTCAAGTCCCAAATCTTAATGTTATGTCATATTAAGCAACCCCTACACACTTGTATACCATTGTCTTAAGATAAACACATTAGACACTTGTTAGATGTATCTATATTTTTCTAAGGTCTATTCATTTGTTGTTTAGGATTATGGTATCCTTTAATGCATTAGCATACACTAATTTATCATTTCAAGGCATGTGCCTTGTTGTCTTAATACTTTGTAGTCTTCAATAGACTACACATGCTAATCTGACATTATTTTCATTTTATATTCATATCAAGATAACCTTCTATGCTATAAAATATTGAACTTAAAAATAGAACAAACCAAATCTCAACAACATTGATAGGTAAAGTGGAGAATTGGTAGTAACCATAAAGAAGAATGGTGTAGGAAATTTATTAGTGGTGTAGAGTATGAGTGGAATTTATGTAAGGATAGAAAAATTATTATGGGAGGAAAATTATAAATAATAAGTAGAATAATTTTCACAAAAGTAAGGAAAGGAAGGTAGAACATAGTATTTTCTTGTACTTGAAAAAATGGAAGGAATGGAATTCAAGGCACAAATCCTTGTGAGGAAAAAAAAAAAGACTTTAAAGATAGAAGATGATAATAGGAGAATAATGAAGAGTGAAAAAGTTACATTAACTAGTATAAACCTAGAGGATATAGATAGTTGGAGGAATGTGGTGAGATATTTTAATATAGGAGCAACAAAAAATCATAACTCACATTGGTATCCCTCAAGACAAGAAGGCCCATGGTGAAGTAGCATGACCACTCCACACAAATATAGATTTCACTTTAATCTATCACCATTGAAATAAAAATGATATTATAATAGACACAACAATCCTCCTCAATAAATTTCAAAAGAAAGGGGAAACAGACACATCAACAGAAAAGTAATATGATAGGATCTTCTCATGCCTTCCTAAGAGTTGTAAATAATTATTTATCAAGATATTCTCATGTTCAAAACCCAGACCTCTTCTATATGCCCATTTCCTCAAATAGATTGTACATTTGGGCTTATAGAGCTTTATACAAACCAATAAATATATTTCACCTATGGGTCTAAGAAATCCAACCCCACTGGTAGTGATGCTCATGATTTAACCTTCACTCATATCTTAGTCCTTCTTAGGAATTCTCACTCACAAGATTAAACTAAACTTGATGTCATAGGCCTAGGACATTTAGTGTAGCTTATTTTAGTATCAAATATAAATAACATCAATCATGATCTTCATCCACATGGATTTTCTCCCAAACTAATATAAACTTCATATTCGTTTTCTCCCAAATTAAGATGACAAAATGGGTAGATGAGGAGATTCTGTCCTTTATTTAAAAGTTTAGATTTACAATAACCATATTAAGTGATTCATGATCAGTCATTTTAGCCTCTTGTTTATCCTTAAAACAATTTTATATTATGAGTCATACGTAACACATACTAATGAGACCACTAGAGGTTATGGCACTTGAAGACCACTACACTAAAAAATTATGCTCCTTATCGTTTTCATTCTTAAGACCCTACTAAAAAAATTATTTATTAGACATAGACACTAGCTATAACATTCATAATTTTAGGGAGACCATGGATTCACAAAGTGAAAGCTATCCCTCAACTTTATTTCAAGAGACATGTGTTTTTCCATCTTGGTGAAATTCATGTTGTCGAGGGGGATCTTGATACTTTTAGTGCTTATCAAGCTAAGAGAGAAAGATCTAGAGAAATAGAAAAATATTCTATTATGACCTCTAAACCTTCCACTGATCATGTGAAAGTTAGCATGAGTTATACCCAAAGAACTATGTTTAAACTTGAATTAACAATCAAATTCAAGAAAATTGAGACTCCTAACACAATCAACATTGCTAAAAACTTACAATTACAATGTTACAAGTAAAATATTACAATTATAACAAGATTAGTCAATTATCTTTTAACTTGATCATCATTCAATATGAATCTATATTTCAGAAACTAGTCCGATTGGAGCCTTTACATCTATAGATCATCCCTACCAATAAGCTAGTCAGCCTATTCCAACAAATCATATCTTGGATCAATAGTAGGAACCTAATGAAAAAAAATTGTTCAAGAAGTAGTCCCTTATGTTTTTTATACTAGATAGATGACTCCTAGATTTTATTGGCCATACTTTGTCATTACTAATAGAGGATTTTGATGATGTATATTTACTTTCTTACACACATAAAGGAAAAATATGAAATTGTATACAACATGTGAGATGCATAACAACCATATATGATATCCAAAACATAAATATGCCTATTTCTTGACACTATTTTACATTATGTTCTTCTCTATATTTCAAACCTCATGAGCATGCTCTCAAAATTCTACTTACTTTGCACAAGGTGAATGACTCTATCTAGTCTATCCTCACAACACTTCCATCTCTTCTGATAAATAACTTATGTTTATAATCCATCGTATAAGAAACTATTAGGTCCCCACTCTATATACATTGACATGGATAGAGTCTTAAAGAGTTAACCTTCTATTGGGCTAAGTTTAGAAAAGGGGCACATTACAATCTATTAAAGATAAATTGTTTTATATATGATCCACTTCTATTGTCTTCTTTGTCCTTTGGTGCTAATCCCTCACATGTCTACTTAGTTACATGAGGGTGTGGACAAGGAGATGGAGTGGACCATTACTCACTTATTCTATCATTTGGTGATAAGCCCTTGTATCCTTTGAGTTGTATGGTATTGGGATTAGGTGGTCATGATAGGAAAAAAGAAAAAAAGAAAAAGTAAAATGAAATACTAATGGCATAAATAAATGTATTTCTTATTAGCCACAATTAGTGTAGGTAGATTCCTCTTGTCAAGTTTTTAATTCCCATTTGATGTGACTACTTAGCATCTTGAGATCTAAGTGTATTTTTTGGTTTGGAAACTAAAAGTATCTTATTTCCCCATTTTCTAAAGCAATTTGAACTATATTCATTACTGTGTTCACTACTAAAATTGTATTTTATTGATAAGTAGGAGATAATTTCCACAGGAAGTCAAATTATGAATTTTTTTCAAGATTCAACTATGTAGTTTTTGAGTAAAACTCATTGACCCATGTTTCATGAGTAGTGGTACACATGAACCCATGTCTCATGAGAATCAATGGTACACTTAGCACTCATTGCATCTAGGTAATGCTCATAGAGTTGAAGCATTGGGCCTTCTCGGGAGGTCACTCATACTAGTACTACTCCAAATCAAGTGTGCTTAATCATGAAATATTTGGATCAATGAATTTGAATCGAAAATTACGTAGTTCAATCTTGATAGCAATATCTTAATTTGACTTGTTGTGGAAGATATCTCCTACTTATCAACTAATGAGCTAAAGGGGCTCTATAATTAATGGTTCATACGGCACAACACTTGTTGAAGGTTTTGCAAATTTGGTAGAAAGCTAAGTGGCCTTAATCTTGGGGGAAACTCTATGGTTAAGCGCACTTGATTTGGAGTATTACTAGGATCATGGGTGGCCTCCCAAAAAGGCCCAATACTTCACCTCTGTGAGCATCACCTATATGCAATGAGTGTAAGTGTATTATTTATTCTTATGAACCACTACTCATGAAAAATGATTCGATGAGTTTGACTAAAAATCTACACAGTTTGATCTAGATAGCAATATCATAATTATATTTTATTTTGAACATTACTTACAATCGTTCTTTTCCTTGCCACAAATACTTAAAATATATGTTAAGCAAGAAATTACATCCTAACCTTATGAAAGATCATTTAATGTCTATATATATATATATATATATATATATATATACATGTATATATATGTATATACATGTATATATATGTATATACATGTATATATATGTATATACATGTATATATATATATATACATGTATATACATATATATACATGTATATACATATATATACATGTATATACATATATATACATGTATATACATATATATACATGTATATATACATATACATATATATATACATATATATATGTATGTATATATACATGTATATATATGTATATACATGTATATATATATGTATATATACATTTATATATATGTATATATATATATACGCACACATATATATACATATATATACATATATATACACATATATATACATATGTATACACACACACATATATATATATGTATATATATAAATATATATATACATGTATATATACATACATATACATATACATATATACATGTATATGTATGTATATATATGTATATATACATGTATATATATTTATATATATACACATGTATATATATATACATGTATATATATTTATATATATACACATGTATATATATATACATGTATATATATGTATATATATACATGTATATGTATACATATACATGTATATGTATACATATACATGTATATATATACATGTATATATACATGTATATGTATACATCTAGATGTATACATATACATGTATATATACATGTATATGTATACATCTATATGTATACATGTATATATACATGTATATGTATACATCTAGATGTATACATATACATGTATACATATAGATGTATACATATACATGTATATGTATACATCTAGATGTATACATATACATGTATATATACATGTATACATATAGATGTATATGTATACATCTATATGTATAGATGTATATATACATGTATATGTATACATCTAGATGTATACATATACATGTATATATACATGTATATATATATATATATACATGTACAATCACCAAGAGAGGGCCTTGTCAACGACGAATGAGCTAGCATGAACTTGTATTTTTAGGAATTGTTAGTCTACACATAAATTGCATGGATGAACATAAGTGGTGTTGCAAAAATACGTCCCTTCCAATTATATCGAGTGTACTCGCTATGTGCATGCAAAAACCGTGTTGCCCAAAAAAAACGTTCATCAATAGACCTTCATTTTGAACATATCCTTAATATACACGTAACAAACTTGAACATTAAGGTTTAATGATCATTGTTTGAAACGAAATCCATGATAAAACAAATAAGGCACCATTAAATACCTACTACTCAAGTGTTCCTGAAGGGTCATCTCTTTGTTTAAGAGTATCCAGTATTGCTTCATGATCAATAATAGTCACTGTCCATAGCTCTTTGGTCTTCAGTTTTTCTTGATGCTTCAACAACTTGACATTTGTAGCTATAATAAGGTGTGAATACATTATAATGGTTTTGTGTCTCTCATAGTCTTCAAATGCAGGTATGTCATTCTTTCTAATCATGTATGTTCGCAACTAAGTTCCCACAACAACAACTAAACCTGTAGGATATGTGAACCCATCATCATCTATCACTGGTTGTGTTAGCTTTTGTTTTCCCTATACACATCGTGCCAACCAATATTTTGATCTCTCTTCATTCCCTTGCGATGCAACAACTACAAAAACATGTCATGGTTGTACAAGATCTGATAGACGATCATACTCAAGTGAACTTTCCATGTCATCATTTGACAAGGCTATTGTTTGAGATAAAGGAGTTAGATAGTGGGGAACCCACGTATCAACCCACTCACTTGACTCGCACTGATCCCAATCACACCAAAGACAACTCTAACAAAAACAAGCCAATGCTCGTGTCCAAATGGTCCATGTACTTGCATATGAGCTGAGAAATGAATGCATCTTTTAAGAATCTTTAATTGTTTGACAATCCAATCTATCTCCCACCATTCCCTCCTCAACCAACCAAAAGTATCTGCTCACTGCTGAATCAAGAGTACCTCCATGTGACAATGATGAACTACACCAATCAACAATAGAACGTGCATCAAAGAAATTTGCACCTGAAATCCTCAATTTCTCCTTAACTAGAGCTCTCTTCAAACATGCACCTGCTCCATCATGCTCTCCCTTCCCATGCCCTGCCTCAAAAAAACACCAAATATGAGGTATACGCCTCTCCACATGCATTCTACTCAACCAATAAAACATACGGGCATTCTTGAATTGACCCATACAGTTATCTGACCATATTATATGTCGGTCAATTGCAATATCTTTCTCATGCAAGAACTCAAAAAAATTCTCAAAAGAATGTTGCACATACTCGGAGGAGTGTGATCTATCATCCCTCATATAAAAATGATACTCCCTGATTATCTTCTTGTCCTCTTCTGTACTATCAGGAGCATGTCTATATGTAATGTGAACAAAAATAGCAATCTAGACTGAATTGTAGTATTGAGACTGTACCTCATTTTGTGGTTGCAATGTATAGTTCTCTACAAAATCAACCACTGATACAATAGTGCCAATCGGGAAAGAGTTCTTACACATCCTAAACTGTTGATCCAACCACTGAGACCTATGGGTGTGCCTTGCATACTTGTAGAAAATATTTTCCTTAAAATCCAAAATAAAATCAGCAATACTCACTTCTCTTGAGACTAATTCGCATCTAGAACCTTCACCTCCACTCTTCAAATTATATTTCACCGTCTCGTATCTTTTTTTCTCAACATAATTATTTCCAAACTTGTATTCGCTGCCCTCATGAAAACATGAAACAAACTTTGACAACCCACCACATTCTAAGCACTTCTCATTCAAACAATCATTTCTATAGAAATAGCAGCCATCATCTCTAGGGCATAAAAATAGATCTTGCAAGTCTCTTGATGATCTTGGAAATAGCATTGCACCACACTCCTACAACATCTCATTAGTATGCATCGTAGAATGAATATGACATAAAATTTCATGGTACATTGAAAACTCCACATGGTACTTGCAACAACAGGTATTGCAAATCTTAAGAGGAACACAATAAAATGGTTTCAAAGATTCAAAGGCCCTTTGTGATATTTGAAAAGTTGGATGTAATTCACAAAAAAAATTGTACAACATTGTTTGGCTTGATTCCAAGAAATGTTTGGGATGCGGTGTGCAGTCTCGGTTGCTAATTCTTAATTTCAAAACATCCTTTACATTGGGTGACACTCTAGAATTAGAGTGCCAAAATTATTGAATCTCTTCCTTCACATTGTCAGTCAACTTTCTATCAACACGTGGAAGCCTCCCACCAAATTCCCATGTATCTTGTTGAAGTGGATCATCAAGTCTTTGTCTTCGTGCAAGTGCTCTATCCAAAGTTTTACAGTTTATGTTAAAATCAACACAAGTTTGTCTCATTTGACGAGCCTTCCTCAATTGATGGCTTACTAAGGAGGTTGTAATCACTCTTCGAGAGGCTCTCTTATCTCTTTCTTTGGTATTCTTTCCAATAGAATTGAGAGCGTCAAATAGATTTTTTGCAATAATAGAATTTCTCTTCGTCTTCTTGTTCATACGAATCTTCAATTTGTTTAGCAATGGTCTCATCTTTATCATCTTTAGCAATTGAACAAAGATTTGGCATTGCTCGGTCAATGTCTTATTGCTAAAATTTTGGTTGAAACATTCTGTAGCCCACAACCAAACGGTTCTTGTTGACCTCTTGCCTTCAAGATTCGCAATAATGTTCTCATCGATTTCAAATAACCATTTTGGGGTTCTTGAAGGTCTTGGATTTGGAATTTTTATTTCATCCATGAGAGGGTCTTCATTTCTAAAGTAATTAGGTGTTACATATGGTTCACTTGGTGAGGCAATTCCACCTTCAATGTTAAAGTTTTCCACATTTTCACCTCCTATGTCAAAATTTTCCACATGTTGAGCATTTTCATTATCACTTTCAACATTTTCAATATTTTCACTTTCAAAATTTACATTTTCATTTTCAATAACTTGTGGCACATTTTCAATTTCAATTTCCTCTTCAGTTGAAGTAACATTAGCAATATTTAACATATCTTGTCTTCTCCTCCTATGACATTCTCTATCTCTTTCTCTATACACTTCAACTTGGTCATTTGAAAGTTTTCTTTTGCGTTTAGACTTTCGACAACTACTACTCCCCATTTTCCTCCACACATATGCTCCTTCGTGATTGACAATGTAAGTTTTCACTTTAAGAATCTCCCAAAAGCACAAATTTGTCTCTAGCTATCTGAAACCCTATGATCCTTGACAGAAAACATAGGACCCAGACCATCAGCCATTGGAATCTACATAATGGCCCACAAACCCCTTTCTTCTTGGTTTTTAGTACTAAAATCGGATATCGGATTTTATCTGATATCCGATTTTTGTACAAAAATATGTGGTCCTGAAAAAAAATTCCCGTTGCCGCCATTTATGAACTAAACTTCCACATGGCAAAAATCCGATATCCAATTTTATTGGTCATATTTTAGAGAGAGAGAGGGACAGAAGGAGAGGGAGAGAGACAGAGACAAAGACAGAGAGACAGAGAGGAGGAGAGGGAGAGAGAGAGAGAGAGAGAGAGAGAGAGAGAGAGAGAGAGAGAGAGAGAGAGAGAGAGAGAGAGAGAGAGAGAGAGAGAGAGAGAGAGAGAGAGAGGGAGAGAGAGAGGGAGAAGGAGAGAGAGAGAGAGAGAGAGGAGGAGAGGGGAGAGAGAGAGAGAGGAGGAGAGGGAGGGAGGGAGAGAGAGAGAGGGAGAGAGAGAGAGAGAGGAGGAGAGGGAGAGAGGGAGAGAGAGAAGGAGAGGGAGAGAGAGAGAGAGAAGGACATGATTTGGTGTCTTAAGGGGTCCTATGGTGTCACAAGACACCATAGAACCCCTAACGACACCATAGGACCCCTTAAGACACCAAATCATGTCGTTAGGGGTCATATTGTGTCCTACGATCCCGTAGGACACAATATGACCCCTAACGACATGATTTGGTGTCTTAAGGGGTCCTATGGTGTCGTTAGGGGTCATATGGTGTCCCATGAACCCTTATGACCTCTTAGGACACCATATGACCCCTAATGACACCATATTGGGTCGCTTTGGGTCATATTGTGTCCTAATGGGTCATATTGTGTCTTAAGGGGTCCTATGGTGTCCCAAAACACCATATGACCCCTATGGACACCATATGACCCCTAACGACACCAAATCATGTCGTTAGGGGTCATATTGTGTCCTACGACCCCATAAGACACAATATGACCCCTAATGTTATGATTTGGTGTCTTAAGGGGTCCTATGGTGTCGTTAGGGGTCATATGGTGTCCATAGGGATCATATGGAGTCTTGGGACACCATAGGGGTCATATGGTGTCTTGAGACACCATAGGACCCCTTAAGACACAATATGACCCCTTAGGACACAATATGACCCAAAGCAACCCAATATGGTGTCTTTAGGGGGTCATATGGTGTCCCATGAACCCTTATGACCTATTAGGACACCATATGACCTCTAATGACACCATATTAGGTTGCTTTGGGTCATATTGTGTCCTAAGGGGTCATATTATGTCTTAAGGGGTCCTATGGTGTAAATATGACCCCTAACGACATGATTTGGTGTCTTAAGGGGTCCTATGGTGTCACAAGACACCATAGGACCCCTAACGACACCATAGGACCCCTTAAGACACCAAATCATGTCATTAGGGATCATATTGTGTCTTACGGGGTCGTAGGACACAATATGACCCCTAACGACATGATTTGGTGTTGTTAGGGGTCATATGGTGTCTTGGGACACCATAGGACCCCTTAAGACATAATATGACCTCTTAGGACACAATATGACCCAAAGTGACCCAATATGGTGTCACTAGGGGTCATATGGTGTCCTAAGAGGTCATAAGGGTTCATGGGACACCATATGACACCATAGGACCCCTTAAGACACCAAATCATGTTGTTAGGGGTCATATTGTGTCTTATGGAGTCGTAGGATACAATATGACCCCTAACAACACAATTTGGTGTCTTAAGGGGTCTTATGGTGTCACAAGACACCATATGACCCCTAATGACACTAATCGACCCCTTAAGACACCAAATCATAACATTAGGGGTCATATTGTGTCTTACGGGGTTGTAGGACACAATATGACCCCTAACAACATGATTTGGTGTCTTAAGGGGTCTGATGGTGTCGTTAGGGGTCATATGGTGTCCATAGGGGTCATATGGTGTCCCATGAACCCTTATGACCTCTTAGGACACCATATGACCCCTAATGAAACCATATTGGGTCACTTTGGGTCATATTGTGACCTAAGGGGTCATACTGTGTCCTAAGGGGTCCTATGGTGTCCCAAGATACCATATGACCCCTACGGACACCATATGACCCCCAACGACACCATAGGACCCCTTAAGACACCAAATCATGTCGTTAGGGGTCATATGGTGTCCTAAGGGGTCATGGACCACAATATGACCCCTTAGGACACAATATGACCCAAAGCGACCCAATATGGTGTCATTAGGGGTCATATGGTGTTCTGAGAGGTCATAAGGGTTCATGGGACACCATATCACATAACTATCATTAGGGGTCATAGTTATGGGTCGTAAGACACAATATGACCCCTAACGACATGATTTCGTGTTTTAAGGGGTCCTATGGTCTCTCTCTCTCTCTCTCTCTCTCTCTCTCTCTCTCTCTCTCTCTCTCTCTCTCTCTCTCTCTCTCTCTTAACAATAAAAAATTATTAAGATTTGATTGTGATTAGGGTGGTCAGACATATGTCTACTTATTTTTTTCCTGAAATTTTAGTACCACTGCATTGAAATTTGAAATTTTCATCAAATAGGATTTTTTTTTCCAAAAAACAACTGGTAGCTTAGAAACTAAATTCAATTTTCTATATATTCTCTTCTTACATATTTTAAAAATAATGTTCACAACTTATTCAAATTTTCATGTCAAGTTGCATAACTCTGATTTTTCTGAAATTTAATTTCCACTTAAGGGCCTATTTTGGCACACCATGATCCTGCACATACCCACCATGAAACATAAATGAATTGTAGTAATTGAAATGTTCTCCTTTTGAGGGAGGTGCTAAATAATGATTGAAAACACAAGTGATATACCTCCTTGAGAATTTTTGTTTGTCTCCAAATGGAATTAGGGTTTCATGAAGTCTTCAACAACATGTAACATGAATGTCAACTCCAATGCTAGAGTGTTGACCTTATTGTTGCTTCTATGCTTGAAGGAAGACTGATTACTTGCTCACTTGACTTAAATACTTGATTGCTTGAAATGATTGACAAATATGATTGTCGAATATGTGTGTGATATGTCCAAATGGGAGGCGAAAGCTGGTGCAGGAGAACCTGAGCACCTGAATGCTCAAATCCTAGCAGGTATAACATTTTATTGCAAATTAAGAATGTGTGTTTATTTTATGCTTCTAGTAGGGTTAATAGGTTTGTTTTGTGGTGTAATAAGGTTTGGAACTCATTGGTGTTAAGAGTTTCCAAGATTTTTGTTTTTTTTCTCAGTGGGCCAAAAATTGTCAATTTTGGGTCCAAATGAGCATTTTTGAATTTTTGATGTTGTAAAGCCTTGAAAGGCATTGGAGCATGTTTATTTAGTGTTTCTAATGATGTTGAGTCATTGGTTTGAGTGCCAAGTCACCGGGAGTCAAAATGCAACTTTTTGAGCAACAAAAGTTGTCAAAAGTTGTCAAAAAGCTATCAAAAAGTGCAAAAAATGACTTTTCGTGGTTTTGGTTAGTTCCAGCCTATACCTGTCCGTACAAAGGCTTCAACAAGTTGGCACATGTATAAAAACCATGTTCCAATCATTGTATGAGCAGTTTATATTGGAAAAATAAGAAAAATACTTGTTTTGCTCTTATTTTATGTGAGTTTTTAACTAGTTTTCTGCACTTTTTAGAGTACAGTCCATACCATGGCTCCATGAGTCCATACTGCCCCTGTTTTTGATTGATGTGATCTCCTTTTATGTTTTAGTAGTGATTGGAAAAAGTTTTATTTAAAGTACTCTTAGGAAAGGCATTGTTTTGTGGTTCCAATGGAAGATCATTCATGGTCCAACTGATTTCTTCAAAGTCTCTTCATCCATGGCTTTGAGGAAATTTGTTGGATCCTCTATACATACTGTACCATACATCTATTTTCCTTTTCTAGCAATGTACAAGTGTTTGTAAACCCATGGCAAGTATGTGGAGTGAGCAACTTGGCTTGGGTATCCTTAAAGTTGTTTGAATGGTACTTTGTTGTTCATAGCACTGTACTTTGATATGTTGAAGAAGAATTAAGTTGGCAAGAGTCTTAATTGTATCTTACCATCCTTGTCTCTCTCATGACTTGGTTGGTTGCAAGAAGCAAAGGTGTAATCAGATTGTAAAAACAGTGAGTCACTGTTTCATTGGATAAAACCTCATTGCCAACCTCCCTAATGGATAGTGTGGAATGATGGATTCCTTTGTATGCATTATGGGAATGTATTTACAATTGTTTTCAATGCTAAGAAAACAAGAAGCATAATCTAGTTGTAAAGGACCTAAATAAGGATCCTAGAACAGTTGTATTTTCTGTCACAGACTTGTAATGTTGTCTTACTTTGTGGCATCTTTTGAGTGCTCAATCTTTCAAGATTTTTGAAGAGACCATATGCATTGTATTACCTTGCCATTAACACCTCTTGTAGGCCAGAGACAGAGTGAAGGAGTAATAAAAACCAAGAAAGACAGTTGTATCAGTTTAATGCAGTCAAAGTGCAGTGTAGGCGGATGAATGAACAATAGTCATAATAAGAATTTTTTCCTATTTGTTTTGTAGGTTGTCCCAACTCATGAAAAGACATATTTGCATCTATATTTGTTAAACTTTCATTGTATTTGCTTTACAAATGTTGTAATGTATGCAAAAACATTAAAATCATTGTTGTCCCAGTCCTCTAGACTGTTTTTCTATGTAAGGGCAGCAATATGGCATTTATTTGACAAAATGATAATATTAGAAGATGAGGTTTGAATCCTTGGAAGTGTTTGGTATATGTTGTAGCAAGGTTTGAAGCATTTAAATTGGTCTACTATCATGAGGAAGACTTGTAAATTGCTAACCCTCACTAAAATCCTTAAAAACACTTGAAAAGTGCATCTTTTGTGGGACAGTCCTCAAATAGTCCGTACAGTACTTGCCATAGAAAAAATATTTGAGTTTACATCATCAATTGACCACATCTCCAAGGGTTTGTCATGAAGTTTAGCAGGTTGAGCAGGATGAACAATTTTCATTAAAAACTAGGGCTAATTCTAGTAGCCTTTTTGGAGCAAATTTGACCATTTCATGAAATCGGTAAGGAAGGAGAAGCAATTGATTGTTTCAAATCATCAAAATTGATGAGTAAAGACCTGAGACACCCTACTACAATATCCATAGCCTTGTATTAAGTCATTTGATCAAAATGACCATTTGAACCTAGAAAGTTACTTTGAGTAACCCAACGTTCTTTGCATCCAATTTAGAAATTTTCATTCTTGAAAGGTAAAGGACAGTCCTCATACTTTGCAGACCTATCCAGATGCTCAATCAATAGATTAATATGATTGAAATCATTAAAGGTGCAATTAAGATTAGGTAAACCATGGTTCTTCAACAGTTGCCCATTCCTGGAAGAGAGGAGATTCAGCCAGTTGGACAACCAAACTTGTTCATTTTTGGTGACACTCAAGAGGACCTCATTTTAGACTTGAATGCCTTAGCATGGAAGGTACGGAGGAGTGATGACCAATAAAATAGGGTGCAAGTAGTGTTGAATAAAGAGGAGGAGATAGGAGAAAGGTTTAGAAGAATCCCATTTGTGCCCAGGGATTGATTTGGGAAGTACATTGAGAACAAAAGCCCACCAACCTCAAAGAAGACCAACTTCTATTTTACCTCCTCATCATAGTGGAATCAAAGCCAATTCAGATTTGGGTTGAGAGATTAGCACATGTCAGGTAGTGAGTCAATGGGAGACAACACCAACAACATGGTGACCAATGCAGAGTTAGCAAAGAGAGTGGAGGATCAGGTTGAAGAAAATAGACTCCTTAGGGAAAGATTACAACAACTTGAAAGGAAGTTGAACCGGGTAGAAGTCAAGACTGAAGAAGTCACTGAGAGAGTAGAAAATGCTGAAGATAAGAAGGAAACCTTAGAGGAAGAAGTCCCAGAACCAGATCCAATCTTGGATAGAGAACAAGAAACCTTTTTACAAGCTTTGAAAGCTTTGACTGGAAAGGCCCTAGATGGAGTGTCCCTTTTTAGTGGCAAGATGGAACCAGAAGCACTAATGGAGTGGATAGAGGGTCTAGAGAATCACTTTGAATGTGATGGCATTACTGAAGCACAGAAAGTGAAGGTAGCCAAATCCAGAATGAGAGGGGCAGCCTTGACCTGGTGGAAATTCATCCAAGAGGAAAGGGTGAAAGAGGGAAAGAAACCCATAACCACCTGGAAGACAATGGTAACTAAAATAAAAGACACCTACATGCCTAAAGATTATGAAATCCAGTTACATAGGAAGAGACAGAACTTGAGACAGAAAGACCTAGATGTCAGTAGTTACACTGAAGAATTCCAAAAACTAAGCCTTAGATCTAAGGTACAAGAAGATGAAAATGTCAGAGTAGCTAGATATCTCAATGGGTTAAGATGGAGTATTCAGGAAGAGTTAAGCTTATGGTGTCCCAACACATTACAAAAGTGTTTTCAATTAGCACTGAAGGTAGAAGAGAGAAACAAGAAGAAACAAGAACAGAATGGTAGAGGCAGAGGCAGAGGAAACAGAGGCAGTCATAGAGGCAGTTTTGGGGGAAGAAACACAGATCATAGGTCCCAGGGAGAGTCTAAGCTTATTGAGAAAAGCGGGGATTCTCAGAGCAGACCCAACTATAGGGGTAGGGGATCAGGCAACCCAGGAAGGGGTAGATCTAATGGACCTGGAAGAGGTTCATACTTCTCCACAATAAAGTGTTACAACTGTCAGAAACTAGGCCATCCAGCATATAGATGCCTAGAGAAGGCAAGCTCATCTCAAGGAGGTGATAAGAGAGTCCATTTTGTGCAATAGGAAACCACACCAAATCAAAGGTATCTACCATCAGAAGAAGGGGAAAACCTCATGATCAGGAGGATCCTCATGAAAGAGCCATCCCAGAAAGATATGTCTCAAAGGAAAGCTCTTTTTAGGATCAAATGTAAGATCCAAGGAAAGGTGTGCAAAGTTATCATTGACTCAGGATCAACTGATAACATCATATCAGAGGAAGCTGCTACAAAACTTCATCTACCTAGAATACAGCACAATGAGCCCTACAAGGTCACATGGTTGGAAAAAGGGCAGCATGTATTGGTGAGTGAACAAACATGGGTAGAGTTTAACATAGGTGAGTACCAAGATAAGATTTTGTGTGATATACTACCTATGGATGCTTGTCATTTGCTTTTAGGAAGACCTTGGCAATTTGACAGGAAAGCACAATATGATGGTGAAAAGAACTCATACTCATTTCTCAAGAATGGTATCAACTATAAAATTCAGTCCCTTAATGAAGAAAGTGAGGGTAGCAAACCACAAGTTCATTCATACCTTAAAAGAAGGTGATGGCATAGGTTTTGCATTGGTAACTAAACCAGTTGATGAAAAGAAAGAAAAGAAGGTAGAAATCCCATATGAGGTGCAGCAACTTCTAGATCAGTTTAAGTCAATTGTTAATGATGGTCAACCAACCTCTCTACCTCCTCAGAGAGCC
Organism: Cryptomeria japonica; assembly: GCF_030272615.1. NCBI lineage: Eukaryota > Viridiplantae > Streptophyta > Pinopsida > Cupressales > Cupressaceae > Cryptomeria > Cryptomeria japonica. The sequence goes on from NC_081405.1 coordinate 121,506,146, forward strand.
ATTAGCCACCAGATAGACTTCATCCCAGGTGCATCCTTACCAAACAAAGCTACTTACAAAATGACACCTGAACAAAATCAGGAAGTGGCAAGACAAATCCATGAGCTCCTAGACCAAGGATTGATTAGAAAAAGTATTAGTCCATGTGCAGTACCCACAATGTTAGCACCTAAGAAAGGTGGGGCTTGGAGACTTTGTATAGATTCAAGAGCAATAAACAGGATCACAATCAGGTATAGATTCCCCATTCCTAGGATAGAAGATCTTATGGATTGTTTAGGGGGAGCAAAATATTTCAGTAAGATAGACCTAAAAAGTGGTTATCATCAAATCCGCATCAAAGAGGGAGAAGAGTGGAAAACAGCTTTCAAGACAAATGAGGGGTTGTATGAATGGCTAGTCATGCCATTTGGGTTAACAAATGCACCCAGTACATTTATGAGATTGATGAATGAGGTGTTACATGACTTCATAGACAGGTTTGTAGTTGTGTACCTTGATGACATCTTAATTTTCAGTCAAACCAAGGAAGAACACCTCCAACATATGCAGATTGTCTTACAAAGATTGAATGATGAACAACTTACTATCAACCTAGAGAAATGTGATTTCCTTAAGCAAGAGCTGGTCTATTTGGGTTTTGTTGTTTCAGGGGGTGACTTGAAGATGGATCCAAGTAAGGTAGAAGCCATAGTTAATTGGCCAACCCCTAAGAATGCTAGTGATGTCAGGAGTTTTCATGGACTTGCTCAATTTTATAGGAAATTTATCAGAGGTTTCAGTGAAATATGTGCACCTATGTTGGAAACCATTAAGGGTGGTGTGAAAGTGAAATTTCAGTGGACAGAAGCAGCCAGCAAGGGATTTGAATTGCTGAAAGTCAGAGTTGCTACCCAACCAGTGTTGATTCTACCTAGTTTTGACAAATTGTTTACCTTAGAGTGTGATGCAAGTAATATTGCTATTGGTGTTGTTTTGAGTCAAGATAATAGACCTGTTGCATTTTTCAGTGAAAAGCTTAATGATGCTAAGAGGAAATATTCTTCATATGATCTTGAAATGTATGCTTTGGTTCAGGCACTTAGGAAATGGAGGCATTATCTTCTTCCTAAAGAATTTGTGGTTTACACTGACAACTAGGCACTTAGTTTTCTCAATTCACAGGATAAGCTTAGTCATAGACATGTTAAATGGGTAGAGTCTTTGCAAGCATATACCTTTACTTTGAAGCATAAGAAAGGACAGTGCAATAAAGTAGTTGATGCATTGAGTAGGAGGTTACTTACTGTTCAAGAAATTCAGATTAGAAGTATTGGTATAGAATGTTTTAAGGATTTATATCCACATGATTATGATTTTGCTGATATTTACAAGGTGTGTCAAGATTTTCAGAATACTTTTCATAGTGAATATGATGACTATACTTTGCAGAATGGATTGTTATTCAGGGGTGGACAGCTGTGTGTGCCAAAAGGTTCCATGAGGGAGAATCTAATACCAGAAAAGCACAATGGTTGCTTGAGTGGTGACTTTGGTCTTAATAAGACTTTGGAATTGGTTCAGAGGCACTATTTTTGGCCTAAGATGCAGGCAGATGTCAGGAAATATGTTGAGCAATGCATGGTATGTCAGAAAACCAAGGGTACTAGCACTAATGCTGGTTTGTATCAGCCTCTTCCCATACCTTCTAGGCCTTGGGATTGCATCAGTATGGATTTTGTGGTAGGTTTTCCCAGAACTAAAGCAGGGTGTGATAGTATTTTTGTGGTTGTTGACAGATTCAGTAAAATGGCACATTTCATACCTTGTAAAACTAGTAATGATGCTAGTCACATTGCTTTTCTTTTCTTTAAGGAAGTTGTAAGAATTCATGGTTTGCCATCCAGTATTGTATCTGATAGAGATGCTAAGTTTTTGGGTCATTTTTGGAAAACTTTATGGAAGAAATTGGGTACTAACTTGTGTTTTGGCTCAGCTTACCATCCACAGACAGATGGCCAAATAGAAGTGGTGAACAGAACATTGGGTAACCTACTCAGATGTCTTACCAAAGAATATGGGCAAAGTTGGGATCAACTCATCCATCAGGCAGAGTTTGCATACAATGACAGTGTAAACAGATCCACTGGTAAGAGCCCATTTCAGATTATTTATGGAATGCATCCTAGAGGTTTTTTTGAGTTAAATGATGTAACTAATTTGTAGCAAGTGAGTGGTACAGCAGAATATATGGCACAGTCTATGAAATTCATGAGCAGGTACAGAAGTCTTTACAGGAAACTACTCAAAAAGTTAAGGAGAGAGTTGATGCTTCAAAAAGAGATGTTCAATTTTCAGTGGGTGATTATGTGATGGTCCATCTCAACAAGTCACGGTTATAGAAAGGAGTGCCTACTAAGTTGCAAATGAGAAGAGTAGGACCATGCAAAATCTTGGCTAAATATGGCCATAATGCTTACAAAGTTGATTTGCCTAATGAAGTTTCTATGTCTCCTATTTTCAATGTTGCGGATTTGGTGCCATTCAAAGGGGAGCTACCATCATATTCACAAAGATTTTCAGATCTTTCTCATTCCCTTTCTGATCTTTCTCTCCCCTCTTCTTCTACTCCCATTCCTCAGCAAGTACTAGATTCAAGAATCATCAAAAAGACAAGACACCATACCTACTTGGATCATCTCATCAAGTGGAAGGATAAACCAGCTTCTGAAGCCACATGGATACCTGAAAGTGACTTTCTCAAAGCTGGTATTCCTCTTTCTTTACTGCCCAAAGGAGTCACATGACTTCTTTGTCCTTAGGGGAGTATGGTGCAGGACCACCTGAGCACCTGAATGCTCAAATCCTAGCAGGTATAACATTTTATTGCAAATTAAGAATGTGTGTTTATTTTATGCTTCTAGTAGGGTTAATAGGTTTGTTTTGTGGTGTAATAAGGTTTGGAACTCATTTGTGTTAAGAGTTTCCAAGATTTTTGTTTTTTTTCTCAGTGGGCCAAAAATTGTCAATTTTGGGTCCAAATGAGCATTTTTGAATTTTTGATGTTGTAAAGCCTTGAAAGTTATTGGAGAATGTTTATTTAGTGTTTCTAATGATTTTGAGTCATTGGTTTGAGTGCCAAGTCACTGGGAGTCAAAATGCAACTTTTTGAGCAACAAAAGTTGTCAAAAGTTGTCAAAAAGTGCAAAAAATGACTTTTGGTGGTTTTGGTTAGTTCCAGCCTATACCTGTCCGTAAAAAGGCTTCAAAAAGTTGGCACATGTATAAAAACCATGTTCCAATCATTGTATGAGCAGTTTAAATTGGAAAAATAAGAAAAATACTTGTTTTGCTCTTATTTTCTGTGAGTTTTTAACTAGTTTTCTGCACTTTTTAGAGTACAGTCCGTACCATGGCTCCATGAGTCCGTACTGCTCCTATTTTTGATTGATGTGATCTCCTTTGATGTTTTAGTAGTGATTGGAACAAGTTTTATTTGAAGTACTCTTAGGAAAGGCATTGTTTTGTGGTTCCAATGGAAGATCATTCATGGTCCAACTGATTTCTTCAAAGTCTCTTCATCCATGGCTTTGAGGAAATTTGTTGGATCCTCTGTACATACTGTACCATACATCTATTTTCCTTTTCTAGCAATGTACAAGTGTTTGTAAACCCATGGCAAGTATGTGGAGTGAGCAACTTGGCTTGGGTATCCTTAAAGTTTTTTGAATGGTACTTTATGTTCATAGCACTGTACTTTGATATGTTGAAGAAGAATTAAGTTGGCAAGAGTCTTAATTGTATTTTACCATCCTTGTCTCTCTCATGACTTGGTTGGTTGCAAGAAGCAAAGGTGTAATCAGATTGTAAAAACAGTGAGTCACTGTTTCATTGGATAAAACCTCATTGCCAACCTCCCTAATGGATAGTGTGGAATGATGGATTCCTTTGTATGCATAATGGGAATGTATTTACAAGTGTTTTCAATGCTAAGAAAACAAGAAGCATAATCTGGTTGTAAAGGACTTAAATAAGGATCCTAGAACAGTTGTATTTTCTGTCACAGACTTGTAATGTTGTCTTACTTTGTGGCATCTTTTGAGTGCTCAATCTTTCAAGATTTTTGAAGAGACCATATGCATTGTATTACCTTGCCATAACACCTCTTGCAGGCCAGAGATAGAGTGAAGGAGTAATAAAAACCAAGAAAGACAGTTGTATCAGTTTAATGCAGTCAAAGTGCAGTGTAGGCGGATGAATGAACAACAGTCATAATAAGAATCTTTTCCTATTTGTTTTGCAGGTTGTCCCAACTCATGAAAAGACATAGTTGCATCTATATTTGTTAAACTTTCATTGTATTTGCTTTACAAATGTTGTAATGTATGCAAAAACATTAAAATCATTGTTGTCCCAATCCTCTAGACTGTTTTCTGTGTAAGGGCAGCAATATGGCATTTATTTGACAAAATGATAATATTAGAAGATGAGGTTTGAATCCTTGGAAGTGTTTGGTATATGTTGTAGCAAGGTTTGAAGCATTTAAATTGGTCTACTATCATGAGGAAGACTTGTAAATTGCTAACCCTCACTAAAATCCTTAAAAACACTTGAAAAGTGCATCTTTTGTGGGATAGTCCTCAAACAATCCGTACAGTACTTGCCATAGCAAAAATATTTGAGTTTACATCATCAATTGACCACATCTCCAAGGGTTTGTCATGAAGTTTAGCAGGTTGAGCAGGGTGAACAATTTTCATTAAAAACTAGGGCTAATTCTAGTAGCCTTTTTGGAGCAAATTTGACCATTTCATGAAATCGGTAAGGAAGGAGAAGCAATTGATTGTTTCAAATCATCAAAATTGATGATTAAAGACCTGAGACACCCTACTACAATATCCATAGCATTGCATTAAGTCATTTGATCAAAATGACCATTTGAACCTAGAAAGTTGCTTTGAGTAACCCAACGTTCTTTGCATCCAGTTTAGAAATTTTCATTCTTGAAAGGTGAAGGACAGTCCTCATACTTTTCAGACCTGTCCAGATGCTCAATCAATAGATTAATATGATTGAAATCCTTAAAGGTGCAATTAAGATTAGGTAAACCATGGTTCTCCAACAGTTGCCCATTCCTGGAAGAGAGGAGATTCAGCCAGTTGGACAACCAAACTTGTTCATTTTTTGTGACACTCAAGAGGACCTCATTTTAGACTTGAATGCCTTAGCATGGAAGGTAAGGAGGAGTGATGCCCAATACAATAGGGTGCAAGCAGTGTTGAATAGATAGGAGGAGATAGGAGAAAGGTTTAGAAGAATCCCATTTGTGCCCAGGGATTGATTTGGGAAGTACATTGAGAACAAAAGCCCACCAACCTCAAAGAAGACCAACTTCTATTTTACCTCCTCATCAAAAGCCTCCTTTTATATTTGTCAATCGAAAAACATATTAATTTTCTGACATGAGTTGACACAGGGTTGGGATTCCCGCTCAATTTTTAAAACTGTTAAGGGGCCCAAAGCAAGGCCCTAATTGGGAGGACCAAGGAATGGCACCTTGGTCCTGCCCAATTAAGGGGCCATGACAAAGTGCCAAGATGGTACAAAATTTAAAAATGAAGTCATATTTGCATGAAATGAGTAGAATCAAGTCCTCAGAAGGCCTAGGGATGCAAAAGCTAAGGTGAGGACTCAAATGCGATCAAAATTTTAAGGGAGTACAATTTAGGATGCTACAGATATAAAGGTTATTGAATGTGAGTTTTAGATGATTTGGTGTTTTGTAATTATATATATAATGTGTTGAGGCATAACAATCTAACTAGGATGCCACATTTATATGAGTTTAGTGGGTTTCTTCTTTTGCACCAACACATAATGTCTAGATACTTCAAGAGATGATTGTATGGATGATGTGGATGATCAATATTTCTCTTATCTTGATCTGGATGTTGTTTTTGGTTTCTCCTTGGTGGTGCAAAGATTAATAGTTAGTAGTTTTGGTGTTGTTGGGGCTGATAACATTGGTTCCTTCATTTGTAGTTGATCCTAACCTATCTTATTTGCCTTGAAGAATTTGTTGTGATATTTTTTAGGTTCAATTATGCTTTGGTTTTATTTTCAACTCATTTTCTTTCATTTTGTATATGTTTTGAAGTCAACTTATGTGATATTACAGGTTTCATGTAAAGATTTTTTGGAGCCGACCTAATTGGAGTTTTGAGATGTTGTGGACGGTATTTATAGAAGGTCAAAATTATTGTGAAGGTGGTAGAAATGTACATGTGATATGTCAATTGAGTATGAAGTGTGCAAAGTCAATATGATGGACTAATTGTGTGAAAAAAGGACTACAACATCAGAGTATGATAAATGCTTCTTCTATGGTAGTTTAGTTCAAGTTTTTCTTTAATAAAAGTTTCATGTATCCTTCTCTGAGATAGTGTATCTCCTTGGCGAGTCCCTTGTCATTGTATCTTGTTCAACAAGTCCATCAAGGAGAAGTGAACTTCCTTAGGAAGTGAGCCTTAAAATAATATTGTAATCATTTTTCATATAGTGTGAGTTAACTCCAACCATGGATTTTCCCTCGTTGTGTTATACACGTAAAAGTTTGAGTGTTCTTATGTGGTGCATGCTTTCTTTCTTTTGGCAGATATGATTTAATGTTTAGTTTGAAAATGGATATTTAAGTTTAAGTTTATGTTGATTCACCCCACCTTTCAACATTCAGGTGTGTTCAGCATTGAACATGGCATAATCATCGATCTATACACAATAGTTTCCTTAAGGTCCTTGAAAATGTATATTTCCATGTAGACCTATATTATGGTTGAAATAGAACTTGACCTCTTTCTTACTTGACCCATCATCCTAAGAGAGGATAAAATATGGTCTAAAAATAACTAACAAGACAAAGGTAGGCCATGATATTCATCTCACATTCAAACCTTAAGTGCCTAGTGGTTAGACACAATAAATTCCTTAATCAAAGGAATAAACTTGCAATGAGTTTCAGACATAACAAGACCCGTGTATAAGGATAATGTTTGCATGGCTAGTTTATACATGAGAGAAGAGGAAAAGACTCTTGATTAAATTTTAGACTATGTTTGATGAGTCTCATGAGGGATCAAAACTTGTTGTCACTCAACTCTTAATCATGCTTTTTGACATTATTATTCTCACAAAATACCTCATGAATATAAATTATTCTTGATAGTTGCAACTATTATTCAAATCTAGAATTTGAAGAATAATATATGAGAGAGTTTTACAACATACATTTACTAAATACCTTTGGAACATATTTCTAGGGTTTCTTTGTAGGTGATGCCATGGTTTGTTCCAACATCAACACTAACAATTGAGGTGCTAATTTCAAGTGCCATTTAAGGAAAACTAGCAACCTAAAGGTTGAGAAAACCTAAAACCTTCTACAATAAATGTATGAAATGTAAACATATGTCACTACACTATCAAAAGGTGGTGTGGCGAACAAGAACTTAGGAAGGAAAAAAAACATCAAATCCAAGCCAACCTTAGCTACCCAACACTTTTGATCTCTTTCCCATATTCTTCGAACAACTTGCCTAGGATTTAAACAAATGATCCTCAAGCTTTTTTCTTTTTCTAGACAATTAAGTAAAACAAGTCATCAAAAGGTTTTGATGTGATTAGTGGTCCCAACAATATATCCTAATTTTATTTTATTTTGTTTATAGAGAATAAGTATTGTTTATGGTGAAAATGGATAACAACAATAATTGAAAGACTAAATGGATTCAACCACAAAACCCTAGCCTAACAACAACAAAGATCCACCATAACATATGAAGATTACCTAAGACAATGCAAATCAAATGAAATCACAAAGATTATACCATCACATGTCCAATAGGGTTTTGATCTCCAATCTTCCTATCTCCATTGATCTTGCTTGATATATTTGCTCTCAGATTTTATACGTGCACAAGAGCTCAACAAAGAACGGAAATGTGGTTGCAAGTAGGCTTGATTGCATATGCAAGTTCAAAAGCGTAGTCGGGCTAAATGCATAGGATGTGTGTAGATTGATTGATTAGGGTTGATAATGAAGGAAGTATCCTCTTATATAGAAGACACCATAAGAAATGGAGGGATAAAATTATATAAAAGAGGTCGGCTATGATTAGAGGGTGGGTAAAGAAAATAAGAAAATAATGAGAGGGTAGGTAGTGTAGGAATTAAGAGATGATTGACATGTGTCATGGGTAGAAAAGGCTAATGAATTAATTAAATAAATAAAGATTTAATTAATTAATAGAGGAAGTGGGATCAATTAAATAAATAAGATATTTATTTAATTTAGGAAAAGGACAATTTAAATAAATAAATCTATTTATTTAAATGAGAAATAAGGCTAGAAGAGAATAAATGAATTAATTAAATAAATAAAGATTTATTTAATTAATAGAAGAATTAGGCTAAAGATAATTAAATAAATAAAATATTTATTTAATTAGACTGGACAATTTTAGGCGTCTATATTTTGCCTCTCTTTGAGACAATGCAGCTTGTCGCGTTGTTTCAAAGAAGATAATATGAACTGATATAAAGTTGCCCCAAGATGGGAATGGTATGCCCCCTCGAGAGATTGGATGAAAATGTCTGAAAAGATCGCAGACAATCTCTCGATAAGAAAGAAAGGCTGGAAAGAACTGACAAGATAGGATAGAGTGACAAAGTCACAGGGTAAAGAAGACTGACTCGGGAGACTAGGGCTAGGGCTAGGACTAGGGCAGGCTATAAGATAGACCACAAGGGGAAAACATCCTCATTGTCATCCACACATCCAAGAGATCAGATTTCAGAGAGAGAATAGAGTAGCAACAATCAGCAATGATGGCATTGGTGCACAGATTCGATCGCGTTCGCCGATTTCAGAGGCCAATAGATGCAGGAGAGCCAGTAAATACCACAAAACCTCTTTGTACTTTGTCGCAATAAATGTTGTCATTAATGCATCTTAGGTAGTGCAATAAATGCATTCTATAATATGTCAAACAAGGTCAAAAAATGTCAAGGCGCGTTTGTGCAATATGTAAGCATGTTTATGTAATGAAAGCGCATTTGTGTCTTCAAGGTCAAATCGGCAGTTCCATGATGAACATATGATGTCGATTGGATAAGTTGTTGAGAGGATACACTCAAGCAGGTCCTCTAGGGAAGACTACAATAGTAGATAGGGCTAGGATTGACAATTTTGTGATAGAACATACATTCCCAATTAGGAAACTACTCAAGAGGATACACTCAAGCAGAGGCCCTAGGATAAGATAGATCAAGACACTTTGTGATGAAAAGGGAGTACCAAGATAAAATACTTTGTGATGAACAAGGAGTACTAAAAAGAGTAGCACTTTGTGATGAACAGGGAGTGCAAAATATGAGCAACACTTTGTGATGAACAGGGAGTGCAAATATGAGCAACACTTTGTGATGAACAGGGAGTGCTAAAACACATAGTACTTTGTGATGAACAGTGAGTACCACTAAGATAAATAGCAACACTCTGTGATGAACAGTGAGTGTCACTAGAATAGAAGCAACACTTTGTGATGAATAGTGAGTGTCACTTGGATAAAGTATCATAAGCACTTAGGATAAAAAAAAGCAGCATTTTGTGATGAGCAGTGAATGCCACTATGACTGACATGATTGATTTGCTTGACTGTAGGAGTACTTACCTATGCTGGAGTCACGAGAGAGATTCTCGTCGACTCAGAGGTTACGACCGGAGCTGACATTTGAGGATAGAGCAGTGATTGAGGTTATGGGCTTACGATTGAGGTTATGGGCTTGCGACATATTCTGTATGTGCCTGAGTTTTGGGCGAACATCGGATTGCTGACTGCACTTGCTGAGAGATGGCACTCTGAGACATGCACGTTCTATTTGCCAATGAGTGAGATGACAGTCACCTTGGAGGATGTATACAGGATACTGAGGATACCGATCGATGGGGAGTTGATACCCTATGATCGAGACGAAGACAGGGATGCCCTGAGACGAGTGTTTCAAGATCCAGGACCAGAGATGAGGGTTGGACATGTGGCATGGGACATGATGACATAGACTAGATTGGCACTACCATCAGTACTGGCAGGAGTGATCAGTCGGTTTCTCTATCTGGATAGGGTGACACGAGGATTGGCTGTGTAGCCATATGTATTTTGACATCATTATATCATGACACTTATGATTATATATATATGAAATTATTCATCCTTGCGGCAGCTATATGCATGTGTACCTATGTGATGAGATGTTTTATGTGATGCTTATGATATGGATGCAAATATGTACATGATGAAATGCAATGTTTTTGGTCTTTTATGTTTTATATGTTATGCAAATGCAAATGTGAATGTATGAAATGCAGATGAATATGATAATGCAAATAACTATTTGAATAATGAGAATGTAAAATGTGCTAATATGTGTTGTGTGCAGGATGTGATGCGATTGTGATATCTGTATGTATGTATGTATGTATGAAATGCTTATATGTGGTAATGCAGGTGAAAGACTACATTAGACATGACAATTTTAGGTGTCATTATACTCAATCGTGTGATAGCAGGCTACATGGACTCAAGAAGGACGATGGAGGTCAATCAAGAAAGGGGTATGGAAGATAGAAGATATGAAAGTGAAAGAGCTTCTTGTGCATTATCATCATTGAGCTTTATTATGGCAAGTAGGTTATGACAATCGAGGCATATGTTCGACCCAAAAATTCATTGTACCTGTTTGCATGGAGATAAGACAGTAACAAACAAGGAATGCCCCAGTTCACACTAGACTCATAGTGTCCTCATATCCTTGGACAAGTCATAGCATTACTAAGAGACAATCAACAGACAGCAAAAGAAAAATCAATGATGATACCCCATCCTCGCCTTTCTAGTCAAAGACATCCTGGAGATAGAATCTCTAGTCAAAGACATCCTGGAAAAGCTAAAAGACATGTCACCAAAAGATAAAATCAAAAGAAAATAAAGACTCAACACCAACATCCACTGTATTCCTGAAGTTTAGTGTCTCTTGTCACTCGTATAAGTCTTATTTGATTGTGGTCACAATGTTTACTTTCACAAAAGGATAGATAGCACTAAACCATATGTTGTCTGAGTCTATTGAAAGATTTGATTTGTTGAAGCCCATTGTTGTTGTTGTGTCTCATCTAAAATTAACTGAAACCATGAAACTGATACCGTATTGCAGAGAAGACAGAACTTTATTGCAGATTGGCGGTGCAGATGTTGCTTTATTGCAGATTGTGCGCGTATAGACTGAAGAAAACTGGAAGAAACTGTACTCCTCGAAACATGTGACATTCTTAGTTCCACACCCATTACTAGACGTAGGATTTTCCTTAGCCACATATAGGAGTTGATTTATTATGGATGGAAAGGTGAAAAGGAATGTTTATTATGAATGGCGAACCAATCTTGGGTAGATCAATAACAAGCCATGATGGGAATGGGTAAGTTTATTATGAATGAATAGGTTGTGTGTGTGTGCAAAGTGAAGGATGAAATGGAATCCTGAAGGAGGGAGGAGCAATGTATGTACACGTGGCGTCGGTGACCCAGTTTTCACCATGGTGCTTGCCTAGGGAGCCACCAAAGTGGTTTTCATCGTTGGACGAAATGTTTTTCTATTTTTACTTTTTTCTATTTTTTTTATTTTTTTTTGTCTCACAAGGTGCCCATTTGCCAGGTTTTCACAAAGTAACAATTTTTTATGTTTATGATTTTTTTGTATTTTTGATATTTTTTTTTTGTATTTTTGAATTAGGATACTCTAAAGAGCTATGTGTAAAATCTGCGAAGGTGCATGTTGTTGATAGGATCATCCAAAGGTTAACCCTCTGTGGTTGAGAGCTAATATGCACCAGATCCATATGCTATTGTGATGATGTAAGGACCTAGCCAATTTGGTTCGAACTTGCCTTTCTTCTCTCTGTCTTACTGATTCTTATGATTTTCTCTGAGAACTAAATCACCCACCTCAAGTGTGTGAGGCTTTATCTTATGATTATAGCTACGATGTTCCTTGACTGAATGATGTGTAGCTTGAGTGATTGTCTTCCTTGATAAAGGAACTGAGATAGAATTACTAGTGTGTGGACTACACAGGCCCATATGCGTGTCACCTAAAGAAGTTTGGGCATCCTTGATAACAAAGTCCCTGGAGGAAGCTCCATTAAAGGTCCATGATGTATCGCCAGAAGGGAAATGATGTGTGGAACAAGTGGATGAGTTACGAAGGCTTATGATTGTGAAAAGAAGTGAAAGTAGGATGACATGATGGAGACTTAGGATCAACAAGTATGTTTTTTGACTTAAAATTGTAGGACTTTTGCCCCCAGTTATTTTGATATTAGGGGAGATCATCTCTTGCTCTTTTTCTTTCATAGGATTTTTATCCTTGACCTTGATTTTTTCATAGTCCAATTGCTTTTGATTTTGATTTGGACTGAAGGGCTTTTCTTTATTATTGACTTTTAGATTTTTCTTTTCAAAGCTTGATTTTTGATCCCTGATGAGTAAGGGCTTTTGTAATTCTTGTTGATCCAATTCTGAAAGTGGACTGGAAATGGAATGAGTGGATGATATGGCAAGGCTATGTGAGTTCTTAAGAGGGATGGTGATATGCTTAATATATTCTTTGTTGGAACCACTCTTAGGACTATTGATATCAAGAGTTTCTTGCACCACTAAAGGAGATTTGCATTCAGACTTAGTAGCCACAACACTAGGTGGTTCACACCCAATTCCTTGCAAATTGTTTATAGATTATTCATGTTGACTGAATACCTTAGGAGATAGTGGGAGTTGATCAACATGAAAGATATACTCACCACATCCAAGGTCTTTAATCTTGATCTTTTCTTTCAACTCTGATTGTTTGGATGTAGAAGCTTTCAAGGATTCAGGATCAACATATGCTGATGAAGGAATAGCTTGTCGATTGACTGGAATTATTATTTTTGATCTAGGTCTCAAATTGTTGCAATATATGAATGGGTTTGGGTCAGCTTTGACAGTCACTTCAACTCCATTGTGTGGAAACTTGATACATCAATGATATGTAGATGGTATTGTGCTCATCTCATGAATCCAAGGGCGTCCCAAGAGTATGTTGTATGTGAGATCTAGGTCTAGGACTTGACAAACCACATCCTTTGTAACTGGCCCAACTCTGAGAGGCAAGGTGACTATGCCTTTGGATGAACGCTCTTCATCATCATATGCCTTTGGTAATTTTGTTTTTAGAATTCACAGCTTTATCTGAATATCCCAATTGTTTAATAGTGCTCAATGTACAAATGTTTAGACCTACTCCTCCATCTATCAGGAATCATTTTATTCGATTTTTGTGTATGAAGGCTTCAATGTGTAAAGGTGCATTATGTGGTTGGCTTATGGAGGCATCGTCAACTTCAGTGAATGTAAGAGAATGTGGAATGGAAAGGTATCCCACCATGGCTTGAAACTAGTCCATGTTTAGATCAGTAGGGACAGAAGTGTCTCTCAAGATTTTGTCAAGAATGGCTTTATGTGTAGGGGATATGTGCAAGAGCTCAAGGATGGAGATGAGCGTGGGTGTCTTCCCTAACTATTCTACAAGATCGTACTCAAGCTTGGTTGATGAGGAAGCAGTGTTTTTAGCTGGAGCACCTTGCAAAGTGAATTTACCTTGGCAAGTTGTAACATTACATTCAGAGGTAGGTTCGGAAGAAGATCCAATGCCTTTTAGGACAATCTTGGGTCTTTGGGTAGAATTATCTGGTGTTTTGTCCTTGATGATAATGGTAGAGACATAATTGTCCATTGAAATGTGATTGATAGTTGAATCATAGTTATAAGATGCTCTGGTATAGTTGGTTTGCTCATTTGTGGCTTTGGCTTTTCCCTTGTCATTCTTTGGGAATGGTTCTTTAAACATTTCATGTTCTTGGTTAGATGAGTGCCCTTCAATTTCAATGTCACCTCTATCAATAAGATCTTGTATGATGTTCTTCAGTCGATGACAATTTCCTGTTTTATGTCCTTTGCTCTTATGAAATTCACAATATTCATCATCATTCCACCAATTTGGTTTAACATTTGGCTCATATGGAGGAAAATATGGAATTGTGATTATCTTGTTTGCCACTAGCTTTTTGAAAACGAACTCAGGTGGTTCTCCCAATGGGGTGTACTTCCTTCGTGATTTGGAAGTTGTTTGAGTATTCACTTGATTGTTTGTAGAACTTGATCCAGAAAAATGATTTTGAGTCGCACTGTATTGGCATCAACAACACCATCATTGACTGTGTTCTTGTTTTTATTCCAAAATCTTGGCTTGTCTTTTCCTTTAAAGTCATCTTTTTTTTCCTTGAATATCTTAATGACTCCTTGTTCAATTAGTACCTTCTCTGTTGCTAAGCCTTTTTCAATGACGTCTTTGAAGGTGGATAAGCAAACTTTTCTCAAGTCATAACCAATGTCCTTGTTAACATTCTGGGTGAACATCTCTACCATTTGTTTTTGTGGAATTTCACAAGAGCATCTGCTGGCTAGATTCCTCCATCTTTGTAAAAATGATGAAAAAGACTCCATCCCTTTGCTTGGTGTTGCACAAAGTAGTGATTGATATGTTTATCTCTATGTTGTAGGAGAAATGTTGGATAAATGCCTCAGCTAAGTCACCCCATGACTTAATTCCAGGTGGGAGTTGAGAGAACCATTCCATAGCTTGATCATCTAAGCTTTGTGGGAATAATCTTATCAAATATGTCTCTTCTGCTGCTACCTCAATGCAAGCTGTGAAAAATTGTCTTATGTGTGCCTTAGGATCCCCTTTTCCTCTATAATTATCAAACTTGGGCATCACAAAGTGTGTAGGAAATGGAGGCATTGGAATGCTCTTGTCAAATGGATAAGGATATATGTCTCTCATTGTGTAAGTTGGCTTCGGTGTATTTATGTCCTCCATTTTCTTTTGTAAGTCTCTGATTTATTGTTCCAAATTATTCTTAGGTGGAGACCAACTTCTTGGGTCATACCCCATGCCTGAAGCACCGAGTGGAGGATCGTGTTGCATATATGGATGATATTGATCATACACATGTTCATATGGAGGAGGTCTATAATGATGTTGCGTATATGGACCACTTGGTATAGAGTCATGGTGAGGAATGGAATATCTGCTTTGTCCATGTATGCCATACTCTACAGGAATGTCATGAGTTTTTTCTAGTATGTTGCCCCCAAATTTGATGCGGGGTTTCCTTGTGTCCAAATTTTGAGCATGCCTTTGAATATCCAATTGCTTTGGTGGTTGGTCCTTAGCATTGGTATGTGATTGAGCATATTTTTCTGCATAAGACTTCCATGATGGTCTGTGAAGATGAGTATCATATGCTTGACCATGTGTGTATGGGACCTCTAGTTTTTTAAACAAAGATTATGGTGATTCAGGCACCATATGTGGTCCTCTATTGCCTCCACTATTAGGCCTCCTTTTATCCATGTTGAGGTGAGTTTGTTGCAAAGGTCGATTTTCCATTATTTGAGATATATCAAAATCATGAGGGATCTTGGTTCCACTTTGTGCCATCACTTGTAGAAAGTATTGTCTATCTCTCCTCATTATTTCCTCAACCAATCAATTGAAATGAGGATTCATAATGTTGTCTTCCACTTCTGCTGAATGTACAAAAAAATTGTCCATATTGTCATTGTGTGTACCATTGTTGTTTGTAGTGTCCATGTGCTCAACATTTGGAACGTTTCTATAAGCATCCATGTCAGGTAATGTAGGATGATCAGAATTGAAAAAAGATATCATTGTCATACTCATAGGAACTCATGTTTGCGGACTCTTGAGCCTCTTTAGTTTCTCTCCTAGATTTTTGGGAATAGGTTTCAACCATGAACTAGGTATTGACCAAGATGTGTGAAACTAGATGAAAAAGGAAAAGAGTATAGAAGACCAAGAGTTGGATGGAATGTAAATGAATCTAAGGTGTACTTGCAATGTCCAAAGTGTAAGACTAAGTATGTATGTAGTAGAGTAGGTGTGGCTTCCAAAGAGATGATAGTTTCTCTTGATGAGGTAAGTTAACCTTGACTCTAAGTAAGACCAAATGAGACCCAAAGGTGATAGACCTTGATGAAGGACCACTTAGCAAAATGTTGTTGTATGTAATGTGTTGACAAAGTATGATGAGGACAAGCAAGTGACCTTTTGACTCAAGTTTAGACAAATGTGAATGTAATGTAAGGTGTAAAGCAATGATGGACTTTTTGAGACCCAAAGATAGGTTGAATGCTAGATGAAAACCTAAAGAGATAGCTTAGGAAGCTCAAGAATTCTGAAACGAATTGCTCTTGTTTGTTGGACTGTAAATTTTTCCAATTTGTGAAGTTGTTGTTGTGACCAAATCTGAATTTTTTGACTTTTTTTTTGGTGACAAGAGGACACAATGATGATGAAGACTCAATGTTTGCAAGTGTTTAGACTCAAAAATGACTCAAAGAAAAGTGTGTTGTTTGATGTAAAATTTGTTTTGCATACACTTGAAGACACAAAAGACACAATGTTTTAATGTTTGGTCTTGAATGTTTGATAGTTCAAAATAAGACCAGCACAATTCTTATGGTTGGCTAGGACAATAGTTGTTGATCCCACATGGAGTTTCCCCCAAGGCTACGCTATTCAGAGCGGCTACTTAGATGCTTGACCCCACTGGCTCCACCCTCGGCACTCACTTCTCGGGGCAGCCAAGCATCAGTCCCCATGAAAACTCCCCGTGGCGAACTTTGTATCTCTACTAAGAACCGTATGTGTGTGGGCCATTACTAGAGGTTCGACCTCCTGCCCCAACAACTAGAAGGATTTTGGCTTCTAAAACAAAAAGGTGCTAGTAAGGGCATCTGCTCGTGTGGCCATACATGCGACACTTTCAGCTCTATAAATCTAGAAGGCTCCCAGCCGGTAGGGGTTACGCCCTACAAATAATCAAATAAATTTGATCAAACGGGTTTATGAGGAGACATAGTGTCGGTATGAACTAATCAGCACACGTTATCCATAGTTTTCACCATGAATACAGTTGTTTATAGTGGTTCGAAAGAGGATGGCTTTTCCTCGCTACCACTTGGGTCATTCTCTCCTCACTAGTAGTCTTAATGACCACACGGGGAGACAAGATCTCTAAAGATGAAACAAAAAGAGCCTATTGCCCAAGACACAAAGGGCACCGGTTCAATTTTAGTGCACCAATTGAAGTGTTTGATAATCTATGAAAATAAGGCACACAATAAAGATCAAAAGAAAATCCTTGTCAAGGTCTTGCAACAAAATTTTTTTAGTAGTTTGGATTGTTTCAAATGATCACCCCTTCCTGCAAGCACACAAGTTAGGTAAATTTTAGATCCAAAAGACTTTGTGAAATAGGGGCCTTCAACAATACATTTTGTTGACCAGTTCAAATATTTGACTCATAATAAAAAAACAACCACCTGTAAAACTTGAAGAGATTTCCAGAAATGTAAGAAAATCTAAAAAAATTGCTAATTTGCTCCAAAAAATATTTTTTTATGAAAAATCATAAAAAATTCATATAAAATTCAAAATGGATCTAAAAAATCTAAATTTTTTACTGGACACTCTTGATGATTTTCCAAACCTACATAAAAAAATTTCTACAACAAATCCAAGCAGTTTGTGAGATATGAGCAAAATAATGTAAAACCCTAATTTTCAAAGATCCAATTTTTGAGGAATTATTTTGCATCAAATTTAAAATCACAAAGAACAGATCCTATGTATTATTTGGAGATATTTATAAAAATGTAATAAAATCCAAAAAATTTACTAATTTTCTCTTAAAATTATTTTTTTATTAAAAATCATAAAAAAATTTTATAAAATGCAAAATTGATCCAAAAAATCAAAAAAATTTACTGAACACCTCTAATAATGTTCCTGACTTGCAAAAAAAAACTTATTCCAAAATTCAAAGCCGTTTGTGAGATCTGATCAAAATAATGAAAAACCCTAATTTTTAAAGATCTGATTTTTAGGGAAATATTTTGCATCAAAATTAAAATCACAAAGAACAGATCATGTGTATAAATCAGAGAGATTTCCAAAAATATAAGAAAATCTAAAAAATTCGCTAATTTTTCTCTCAAAATTAATTTTTTATGAAAAATCATAAAAAAATCATCAAAAATGTAAATGTGCTCCAAAAATTCTGAATTTTGGACTAAAAGCTCTTAATATTGTCTTCAACCTGCAAACAAAATTTGGTGCAAAATTTCCAAGGATTTTGTGAGATATGATCAAATATCTCCAAGATCTTGATTTTGTGTCCAAAACCCTAGCTGCACAAGGTTATTCTCCAAATTGTTTTACAAAACAGCAATATAAGGTTAGAAAAACCTGCAAAAAAAACACAGATCTAACAAAAATTCATGTCCCGCAGGGCGTGCCAAAATGTTTATGGTGAAAATGGAAACAACAATATTGAAAGACTAAATGAATTCAACCACAAAACCCTAGCCTAACAACAACAAAGATCCACCATAACATATGAAGATTACCTAAGACAATGCAAATCAAATGAAATCACAAATATTATACCATCACATGTCCAATAGGGTTTGGATCTCCATTCTTCCTATCTCCATTGATCTTGCTTGACATATTTGCCTCAAATTTTATATGTGCACAAGAGCTCAACAAAGAACGGAAATGTGGTTGCAAGTAGGCTTGATTGCATATGCAAGTTCAAAAGCGTAGTCGAGGCTAAATGCATAAGATGTGTGTAGATTGATTGATTAGGGTTGATAATGAAGGAAGTATCCTCTTATATAGAAGACACCATAAGAAATGGAGGGATAAGATTAAGAGGTGTAAAAGAGGTCGGCTATGATTAGAGGGTAGGTAAAGAAAATAAGAAAATAATGAGAGGGTACGTAGTGTAGGAATTAAGAGATGATTGACATGTGTCATGGGTAGAAAAGGCTAATGAATTAATTAAATAAATAAAGATTTAATTAATTAATAGAGGAAGTGTGATCAATTAAATAAATAAGATATTTATTTAATTTAGGAAAAGGATAATTTAAATAAATAAATGTATTTATTTAAATGAGAAATAAGGCTAGAAGAGGATAAATGAATTAATTAAATAAATAAAGATTTATTTAATTAATAGAAGAATTAGGCTAAAGATAATTAAATAAATAAAATATTTATTTAATTAGACTGGACAATTTTAGGTGCCTACAAGTATATCGAATTTATTTTGCATTTGTTGGGGTCATGCATATGAATCATTGACCTCTTTCAATATAATCTCAAGGATTAAGAAATATATATTCAAACTAAAATTATTAAGAACTCGAACATTATAATACCAAAACCTTGCACTCGTAACAATTGATTCTTAAGCACTCTTCCCAATAAACCCACCTCTTTTTAACATCTTCTAAATTTTTTTATACAATATCTACTAAAACAAACTAACAAGCTAGAATGAGTTCTTTTGGTTTCAATTTTGTATGTTTTTCCAACGGTATTTTGAGTCACACTTAGTGATCCATCATCAAGAAGAGGAGAGTAATGAATTAGAGTTCAAAATTGGCCTTTAGAAGAGTTGGGCGAAAGGATCACTCTTTGGTCAATTCTACAATCTAATTTGTCACTGTCCTCTTCATACCAATTGATCATTGAGTGGATTGAAATGTTCATTAAAAAATATACACAATTGAAACCAAAATCATTCATACCATTCTTCATGAACTTTGCAAAAATTATGGCTACTAAACTAACAAGTTGCTACTTTTATTAAGAAATAGGGAATAGGATAGAACATAATCACCATTTTGAACATTTTATACTCTCAACTCCCTTTCATTTCTAGAAGGATGTTGATAGAAGTGGTATATTACAAAAGATCTACCCAAAAAAGAAAACCGAGTTACTTGGAAATTGTTTAATAGTCATAGGGTTACTATTAAATTTATAGCCACGACTAACGTGATGTAGATCTAGTAGACATGAACTTTTCACACTATTCTTGATCAATTATTAAGGCCAATTCTACAGTCCAATTCATCACTCTCCACTTCCTATCCATGGATCATTGAGTGTGATCTGAAATATCAATTGAAAAACATACACAATTGAAACCAAAAACATTCATGTCATTCTTCATGAAGTGTGAAAAATTATGCGTACTAAATTAACAAGGCTACTACTTTTAATAAGAAAAGGGAAAATGATAGAATATAATCACCATTTTGAACATTCAACAACATTTCGGATCACATTCTGATGATAGATCACAAAATGATTCAAATCCAAAAATAATAACAAGAAGTTGTAAGATTCCTATCAAATTTAAAGCCACAATTAATATGATGGGGACACCTAGTAGACCTGAAACGTTTCACACTCTTGTTGAATGTTTCATTTTTAAAGAACATACGGACACTCCTTTTCATTTCTAGAAGGATACTATGCAAGTGGCCTATTGCAAAAGACTCTTCCTAGAAAAGAAAACCCAATTCCAAAGCGACATATTGCAAAAGATGGTTCCTAGAAAAGAAAACCCAATTCCTTGGAATTTGTTTATCGATTGCCACGTTAATACCAATTCACACTATTGTTGATCGATTGCCACGTTGATTCCTTTTCACACCATTTTGGTTGAGTGCGACTTCCGGCAGTATTTTACAGAAATGCCAACAGAACCCAAATCTCCATGTAATGTACTCCAAGCTCCCGGGAATGAATCTGGGCCTTACACGTCAAGAACTTCGAGGTCTTTTAGCACCCAGGTAGCCCTAAAAAAAAATTGTTTTGCCTAACAGCTACCTATCCTAGTCTTCACGGGTATTTCCGTAAGGCTTGAAAAGGTCCATGGGATCCTGGTCTCCGCGGCCCCACTCCCCCAAAGACTTTGAATTTTCCTTCTGCACTTTCGGGCTTTTTTCGTCGCCAGAGTTGTGGTCGTGGCTGCTAACTGCTAAGCAATTTTGTTCCCCCCCAAGCCTTTTTTTCTTCTTTTTATAGCGTCCAAATATCTAAATCTAAACTCTGTTTCTGTGATTCTTCATTGCAATCTGCATTTTTCCTTCGTCTGTGTGTGTTTCCATGGAAGGAAACATGAACAATGATCAAGTCACGTGCTCGCTTTTCTAGAATCTGAGTTGTTTTTTTTAATGGCACGTGATGATTAACTGAATGATGCTTTGAAGGACACTGTGTGTGCCGATGATATATTAGGAGGGCAGAGAAATGGAAGATTTCCTTTGGATGGAATAGTTTATTGGGAGTGTATAGAGATTTTGAGTAGCAGGGTACAAACTGGTTTTGTGGTTTTGATTAGATGGACATTGTTTTGGATCTAGATGACCAGTCCCTGCAATTGTTCATGAGAAATATTGTGGCTTCTTTTGGGGGAAATTATGTTGTTGTGTGGACATTGGATCAGACTACAAGGTAATTAGCCTAGTTTTTGTATCTGTGGTTTTTTTTTTAAGTTTACAATTGACGAACTGTTGTTTTTGAATTTGATTGTGTGAAAAAAAATTTGCATCAAATTCAGAAACAGTATATCATCAACATAATAAATTGTAAAAATCTAAACATAATAGATTGTAAGAATCAATATCATTAATTTCACATTTGGTATAAGTTGTTGGGTTTTGTTTTTCAGAGAGCTTGTTTGCAGAGATGGATGGTATAACAAAGAAATGGAAGCTGGGTCCTCCTCAATGACGGAGAGTGTGGGTCTCAGGCTTTTCAATTTTTACAGGCTCTCGAGATTTGCTCTAGGTATAGGGTGAGTTGTACTCCATCTGTTCATGTTCTTGTTTGAAGTAGCTTTGGAAAACACTGTTTGACATTCAATACATGGTCTGTGAGAAATGAAAACAATATGAATGAAATGTGATCAATGAAAAAAAAAATAGTAACAGTTTGATTTGAATTTTTGGATTACATTGTATATATCTTTTTAACATCAATGTTTCAAATCATATTCTATGATTCATCAGAAGATTAAAGAGTTAGTTAGAGAAGTAAAAAAAAAAATTATGTTCAAAAAGTTATGTTTGTACAGTTTATATATAATTTAAAATATTAGTGAATTACATTATTTGAATTTTTCTTTCATCAACATTTCTATCACATTCTATAATCTATCACTTCTCTTCTCTTATTATCTCATTATGACAATATATTTTTGATCTGAAACTACATTTAAAAAAAAAACTCACATAATCTAATTGAAAATATTCAAACAGGATGCTCATGTTTTTCTAATGATACAGAATATTCTTGTTTACATGGCATATGGCCCTTTGAATTTATATATATATATATATATAGAATGAATTGAATTTCTTTGAATTTATATATATGTATATATAGAATGAATTGAATTTCTACAAGATCCATGCAGTTTACAAGTAACTAGAACTAATTTCTCTCTTACAAGTAACTAGAACTAATTTCTCTCGCCCCGTCAGTTTAGCTACTGTTTACATCAATTTAGTCAAGGTTTTCCTTGAGAGATTTAGAAAAAACTGTGATTTATTTAGTGACTAGTTTAACATTTGCAGTGTCCCAGCTTTGGCATTGGATACACAGACTTTTATTTGGCTAAAATTGACTGAAGTATTGAACTTCTGCTGCAACGACGAGCAGCGCAATTTTTACATTGTAAGAACATCTGAATCTCATTCCAACGCCATGAATGAATCTTATTTCGTTGCTTTATTTAGCCAAAAAAATTAAATTCTAATGAAGATCAATTCTTGTGATAAATGTAGGTGGCGGGGATTCAGGTGAGTTCGACAATTTGCCCAGTTTTATCACATTACCTCGAATTAATAATTCATTCCAATCTTATTGGGTTTTCCTAAAATTTCGTTTCTTATCAGACTGTAATATTCGTACCTTGCGGAAATGGCGTAATAGAGTTGGGAACGACTAACCCAGTAAGAAAATCACTCTTAAAGACATAATCTTCCTAACAATTTTCAATTTCCTTTAATACTCATAACCCACAACGGACATTATTGAATTTCTCTTCTTCCTTTCTCAGGTTCCACCAAATGAGGATTTTCAATTGCAGATTTCAAACGCTCTGGCGCCACTTATTCCGCTTGTTCAGCCCCGGCAAACGTCATCTTCGACCTCATCTTTCCGGTCAATTGACAGCCCGGAAAGTTCAACTACTACGACGACTACGACTACGACTGCAGCTGCACCGGAACAACTACCCGTTTCTTGTTTTCCGGTTGAATCCTTTCAAGCGGTTCTGCCATTCCTGCAGCCATTTGTACTCCCATATCAAATCTCAACCAGCCCGAGCGAATACATGTCATCCCTAGGCGCACCTCAGCCAAGGATTGTTCCACCTCAGCTGCCACTGCTGCCCAGGCAGCCTTTGTCACAGCTGGCCAACAGACGTGGCGCGTTTGGGGCTTGGAGAGCAGCAGGTGTAATACCTCGTCGGACGGGTGGTGGTCATATGAGATTTAAGAGATCGGTGGAATTACTGAAACATATTCATGCTCAAAGAATGAAACAATTTGAGGCTTCTGCTACAGGGCGCCCAACTACACCCATTTCCAGCAGTCAACTTCATCACATGATCTCTGAGCGCAGGAGGAGGGAAAAGCTCAAGGAGAGCTTCGATGCATTGCGCTCTCTTCTTCCACCGGGTTCTCGGGTATGTGCATCTCATTTTAGTTTCTTTAGTTTGTTTTTGAAAATAACTGTAACCATGGCGCTTCTAGATTGAAATGTGTTAAAAAAATGATATTTTATATCGTTTTTGTCATTATTTTTGGTTTAGATTGTGTGTTTGTTTACATCAATATTTTGGAACTTCGTCAGAATGATAGATAGTTTATGCAGTTTCGGATCACACTCTGTGATCCATCATCGTGATGATAGATAGCTCATGGAGTAGAAAATTCTTTATTCTACGAGGTATCCATCATCTTGATGATGGATCTCAGAGTGATCCCAAACATTGGTGTAAACAAATATATACAATCTAAATCAGAAGCAATAACAAGAATTAATATGGATTGTGGAAAGCTAATATCTTTAATTTTACATCATGTTTAGTGTTTTATCATATAGAGATATAATCTCCACAGTCCATGGTATTGCATGCATTGTTTTTGAATTTGACTGTGTGAGTCTTTTTCTCGACATTCTGAATCAAACTCCACAGAAAGCAAGAGAATAGAAATGATCTATTATCTATCATCCAGGAGAGAAAAAAAAACAAGAGAGAAAAATGATATGATAGTTTATCTTCTCTTGCTTTCTACTTCTTGATAATGGAAATAGAAAACAAGATATGAGAAATGATCTTGTTTTCTGTTTTTCTATGATAGATCATGGAGTTTGATCCACAAACAATGTGAACAAAAACTCATGCAGTCAAATTCAAAATAATACATGCTGATTTATCAGACAATTAAATTTAAAAATAAACAAAACCATTTTTGTGAACTATAAAAAACTCATCATTTTTATATTAAAATTAAAAATCTGTGAAATAAAATTTCAGTTATTTTAAAAACTATATTAACTTATATATAATATACTTACAAATTTTTATTTTAAAAGGAACCAGAATCTTCTGGTTGAACCATCTATTTTTAAAATCTAATAAATATATTAAAAAACTGGTAAGCAAATTAAAAATCATATATTTATTATGACATTCTATTGAATAGAAAAAAAATATATCGAATTCAAATAAATTTAAAACTAAAATATAATTTTAAAGTTGCAAATTGGATCATCCACCTGCTGTATTAAACATAGAAACTTAAATATAATTTTAAAGTTGTAAATTGGATCATCCACCTGTTATTTTAAATATATAAAAAGATTAAAAGTGTTTATAAAACTTAGTGAATGGTATTGTTCAATTGTTATACATATTCTATTCTTGTTAACATCTTTTTGACCCATTAAAAATATTTGACTACAAATTGAACATAAACCTGACAGCTTGGTCAACCATTCTTCTTAAAAAATAGATACCATATCTAAATATTAAATACGTTTTTATGTTCAATAAACCATCATGTGACCTCTAAAATATAATCAATAATATAAAAAGACCATCATTCTTTCTAATTACTGTATTCAATTCAAGAGTAAATTCCATTGGATGGGTGACTCTTGTTTACCAGTACTGAGCACAACTATTTTTATAATGTCTCATGCTCATGATAATTTTTTGACCTGCTGATCATTATTGAACACAAATTGAAACGGCACATGTCTATAACACTTTATATTAAAAACTAAAGCCCGGAAAGAGAAAGGAAAGTCTCAGTCAAGATCCCTGATTCAAATGTAGGAAAACAAGCAAAAGGGCATGTCTTGGCACAATCTGAAAATGACATATGTCTTTGAATTTTGCAGAAAGACAAGGCTTCCATCTTGGCGAATACCAGGGAATATTTAAGCACCCTTAACTCACGGGTCCAAGAACTACAAACAGCCAATCAACGACTAGAATCATTATCAAGAACCAATCAAGGGACAGGACAAAGTGGTGAAAATGCCCCCCAAACTGGCGCCTTTATTGCAACAGCTGTAACAGTTGAAGAAGAAGAAGAACAACAAGAGGAGGAATCTATTCAGAGCGCTGAATTTGGACTGAGAATAACGGTGACAAATCCTTCAAATACGATTGATGTGATCATCTCTGTTCTAAACACTCTCAGACAGATGGAGATTGATATGATATCCTTGACCTCACAAACAGAAGCTGCGCCCCAGTTAACACTTAGGCTAAGAATCAGACTACCACAAGTAAGTACATATCAACTACTTTTTTATCTTTTAGTCTTTGTATTCTTTAACATCTTGATGATAGATCAATGTGATCCGAAACTCTACTTTTTATCTTTTAGTTCTTGTATTCTTTAACATCTTGATGATAGATCATGTAGTGTGATTTGAAATGTTACTTTTTTATCTCTTAATTATTTTACTCTTTAACATCTTGCTGATAGATCATGGAGTGTAATCCAAAATGCTACAGTTATATCTCTTAGTTCTTGTATTCTTTAGCATCTTGATGATAGATCATGGAATGTGATCCAAACACTACTTTTTTATCTCTTAGTTGTTGTGTTCTTTAACATCTTGATGGTAGATTATGTAGTGTGATCCAAAACGCTACTTTTTTATCTCTTAGTTCTTGTATTCTTTAACATCTTGATGATGGATCATGGAACGTGTTCTAAAACGTTGATGGATCATGGAGTGCAATCCGAAACATTGATGGATCATGCAGTGCAATCTGAAACGTTGATGGATGGATCATGGAATGTGCTCCGAAACGTTGGTGGATCATGGAATGTGATCCAAAACTTTTTGATGGGTCCAAAATGTGATCTCAAATGTTGATGATAAAAATAGACATACAATCAAATCCAGAAACAACTAAGAAATAAACTACCGTTTGTAGAAATCTGATAAAATTGAACTACTTATTTGTTAATGAAAATCTTTGTGTGGGTTCTTTCACACAAGTCCATTCTAATACGTGTACTGTAAACAGGAGACAAGGGGGGACCCAGCGAGGCGAGGTGAAATCAAAGATGGAATACAGAGAACTTTGAATAGGCGGCCCCAGAACTAATTCCCATTTTTGTTCTCCCTTTTCTCTTTAATTGAATTCAATGGCGGCCAGCCGCCGCAGCATACACATAAGCAATATACAACAATTTTGGTCAAGAGTCTCCAGTCCAGTCAACATTAGTTTTGCTTGCTCACAGATTCATTCGTTTATTTTTTTTAAAGATCTTCTTCGATCCGTAACTTGTACCAGTATGTGAGAGAACTTGAGGATTAACGTGGATCTTTTTTATATAAAGTCTTCAAAAGTCATTTTCTATGATGTTGTTCTAAGAAGAAAAAGCCTATCAATCAAATGAGTAGCAGCTCCCCTACTACCTTTGAATATGGTCAAAATAAAGACTGTAATAAACAGGAGAATTTAACATATTAGTTAAATAAAGACTTGATATTTTCATAGTCTATTGATTAAATTTTTTTTTAATTTGTTGAAATTTGTATAAAAGTTAGATTATTTTATTATTTATATTTAACACGTTTTTTCTTTTCAGTCTTTCAAAATTATAAATCATGTATTGTACTTTTCATGAAATTGAGCTCTCCATTTCCAATAAATTTGCATAAAAGATTCAAAATAATTTATAGTTGGTTCTTAAATTTCAATGGTGTTCAACTTTCAAAGTAAACAAAACAATTTTCCATATTCATGATGAAGTTTTATCTATAGAACTTTGATTTCTATGTTAAAAGTAATATTTAAGAATTTTGACGTAAAATTTCAAAAAAGTTCTATTTGAGTGACTTAGACAAAATCATTAAGTAGATGGACAATACCTATCAAAAGTATCTATCCACAAACTTAATCACTATCCTTGAATACC
Organism: Cryptomeria japonica; assembly: GCF_030272615.1. Lineage (NCBI taxonomy): Eukaryota > Viridiplantae > Streptophyta > Pinopsida > Cupressales > Cupressaceae > Cryptomeria > Cryptomeria japonica. The sequence goes on from NC_081405.1 coordinate 121,533,688, forward strand.
ACTATTTACATAAAATATTATTATCCTTGAATACCATTATTTACATAGAATATGATGTAAAAATAATCCACAAGACAACTTTGTTACTATCCTTTGATTTTAAAATTCTACTTAATTAATTTTACATAATATATGATATAAAAATAATTCATGAAGATGATTAGAATGTTTTCCTAAAAAAATTGTGTCAAAGTTAAATTATATGAAAATATGATATTTAAATTATAGTCTATGAGAATGAGGAAAATATTTACTATTAAAAATTGTGTGATTTTTATTCTAATGTTTATACTATCACTAAATTTATTTATTTTTCTTATATTATTCAATGAATCGTGTATTGTACTTTCCATGACATTGAACTACCCATTTCCAATAAATCTACATAAAAGATTATGAATATTCATATAAATGTTTCCCAAAATACACATTTAGCATTCAATTTTATTTGTAATGATGAATAGTACTATACTTTCATATTATCTAGTATAGATATGTAAGAATGTTTTGAGATTCGATTGTGTATTTTTCTAAAAACATTTTAGATCACACTTAATGATCTATCATCAAGAAAATGACAGTTATGGTTTAGATTGTGCACACGTAATCTTTAAAAGGAGGTAAGGAGGAGGAGCTAATATGAGGAACAAAAAATGAAGAACGGGAAAGAAGGAAAGAGAGATAAAGATATAAAGGAGCTTTTTTTCCTCCTTTTTTGTACCTTATTTTTTGGTCCTCCTATCACCTTCTCCTCTCACCTCCTTTTAGAGGTTAAGCTTACAATTTAACATGGATAACTCTTCTCTTCCTTATGTAAACCACTAAGTGTTATCTGAACCATTGACAAAAAAACACATAGAGAATCTAAAAACACTATTTTTTATCCATAAATTTGGCATTAGGGAGCTAAACCCCATTAATTCATTAGTGAGATAAAAAATTACAAATATCAAAATGACAACTTTAGAGGAGTGCCTAAATTTCTTCAATACATGATTTCAATCAGATTTGTTAGCAAGGAGCATTGAGTGAAGCACAAGAAACTATATAAGGGTCTCCTTATTTAATTATATCTTAACAATTCTAAGTTTTAGCATCACATATGGTGTGAGATCAAAGATGCATGTTGAAAGCTAGCAAATTTTTCTTTTTTTCCCATTGTACGATTGTCTATTTTAATTAGTAGACCCATCACTCCAAGCCTCATCAATTGTTATTCGGATGTTGGTTTCTTCTTTCCTAGGGAACAATTTTTTTTAATCATTTGTCTATGCTAACATCTCTTCTTTGGGCTTAGATTCCTTTGAGTTTGATGCCTTAAGGCTTTCCCTCCCATAGCGATGTAAGCCATTATTATCCCCAAGTGTAGACTATGAGACATAGTTTCAAACATTTTTACTTCCTTTCACAATGGACTTCATTTCAAGAGTTTTATTTTGAACTACTTGAGATTTGCCATCCCAGGAAGGAAAAAAATCTTCTTTTTCCATAGAGTAGTGGTGGAGGAAGGCCTAGCTATAAATCTTTTTTTTGGAGCATTGAGAAGAAATGTGGCCAATGCTAAAGCATTTGAAACCAAAGAAGGGTAAACCCACATATTCCAAATTTTGATGAACCAATTTCAATTTGTAGTTTTGAGAGAAATATCTGCTAAAATACTTTAGAAATATCAAGATCAACTAAAATGTGAGCATATGTAGTATGAAGATAATTGGAGGAGCCTTCATCAACCCCCAAAATTTTTCCCACTATGTTATCGACTGCCTCAAAATAATAATCAACAAAAATTGGAGTAGAAGGTTCGGGAGTCTTACCCAGAAAGATTTATTAGGATCTTAGTTGCATCCATTTTGATCCTAGAATCATTTAAATCTCTGTCATGTCCCCTCTTTAGTTTGTCTAGTAGAGACATGTGAGTTAGCCTATTATGGGGGTCTCATAGGTTGGTAGTGGTGGATAGAGACTCACACAGGGTATTCAATATCCAGAGTTGGTGTTTCAGGTAGTTTGTGGGCTGTTGGGAGTAGTTCCTTTATTTTAGGGAGATTCCCTAATTTTTACAAGGTTGTGGCAGTTTCCATATTTGAGGTTCCACAGGACCATACCATGGTTTTAGTTTCAGGAAGATTGGGTGTGTTTCCTAGTTTCTAGGAGCATCCCTAGATTTTAGGGATGGGATTGCCAGTTGGCCCATCTTGTCTAGCATCAGTCACAGACAAGTGACAAAGTCAGATTCATGTTTGGTTGGTTATTTTCGGCTATTATTGGATGAAATATTTTAATATATTTAAATATTTCCTAAGTTAGCGATTGAATAAATTAAAATAAGGCTATGTATATAGCCATTTCGGAGTAATAAGGGGTTTTTGGCTTCATCTGGTTTGATATGCCTATGTGTTATAGCTCATTGGAAAGGTCTTGAACTTTGCTACATGATTCTCACCTCTTGGAGTCTTTTTGGATGCTTGAAGCTATTTATTCGCAATTAAGTGATATTTTTCTATAGTTTGACGCCATAATTGGGAAAGTGTCACTTTAATTATAAAGCGCAAGCTTTATTATTCTTTAGGGTTCGACTTGCAAAGGGAAAGGAGTTATAAGGAGATGAAAACCTAATTAATAGAATCTTTGATCATTTTGAAACTTGTGAATTTGGGAAATGCTCTAGAAGAGTGATTTTGGTCTAGGACGCAAACCCCAGGTCTGAGCTTGCTGGAACATAGCCCTCAACAGGAGTTGATAGTGGATTTATCCAGGATTGCACAAAGATTGTCAGAGGTAGAAGACACATCTTCTTGGCCTGAAGATTCAACGTGCATATTGGGGGTTCCAATAGGGTGGTTGGTCTATTTTAGCTAGCACATGATTTGCAGCAGCTTCCACGCCTCCTTTGCAACCACGTCTTGTTTGTATGTTGTCTTCAAGGGTTGTATTCAACTTATTTGGTCTTCCTTGTTCATTGCCAGTAATATTCCTCCATCTGCCATCAATCCAGATTGAGAACAGCTCCAAATAAATGTATGGATTCTTGCCGAATACAAAACTAGGTTATTTGCTTGGTATGATTTGTAGTATTTTCAGATTGCTTAAGTGTTCTTACATATGAACATTGTTTATTGTTTAATTTCACAGTTGTTTCTATTTATCAATTACTTTACTTATAACATCAAAACCCAAAAAGAAACAATCCCTTTCTGCAACTTCTGTTTATTCTATAAGACCACTGAAAAATTACAAAAATATCATATGTTTAATTAAGAATTTACAATAGCAACAGCAAAAGGATCCATTTGGGATCTTGCAGTGGTATCAAAGCTATTTGTCTACCAACCTGTGGGGTTAAGCTTTCATTTTTCTATGCATCTGAAAGAAGTGACATATATAGATATTATACCCGCATAAGAGCTCAGTATGAGCATGAGTGTGGAAGAGAACAGGAACCTATTATGGCAGATGAACAGGTGGGCATCGGAGTAAATTAGGCTAAGGAAGACAAACAAGAGAGAGAGTTGATGAGGACCCTCATCACTGCCCAACCCAGGATTGTTCAAACCTTAGACAGAATACAGGTTACCCTGGAGCGATTGGAAGTGGATAGACACAAAGGGTGACAGAGTAGATCAGTGTCTGTGGCTGGAAGCCAGCATAGTCATGGATCTCATACATCATATGTGAGCTCTCATCATTCCCCTAGGCGTGAGAGACATCATACACCGGTTAGGGATAGACCATTACTTCCTCGGTTTATACCAGGTGAGAAACCAGTACAGGTAGAGCCACCAGAGATGGAATTTCTGGTTTCAATCAAGGCGGCTACAACTGAGTGGAGAGCCCTACCCCTAGAGGTTAGGGATATTTTTCCTTTTCCTCAATATTGTACACAACGTAGAGATACCGCTAGGTTCATAGGAGACCGAGGCTATAGGCCTCAGCATCAGAACTATGACCACAGTAGAGCTATTGGGAAGATCACATTGGCTACATTTGATAGGACTAGTGGTACGAGTGCACGAGCGTGGGTGCACAAGCTGGATATATATCTATCAGTGAGACCCATGCCTGAGCGTGATGCTATTCAGTTTGTTGTCTTGCATTTAGATGGGGTTGCCTATGACTAGTGGCACCACGAGTTGGTCACCCAGGACCACGCCATGGTCCACTCCTATGCCGAGTTCACTGAGCGCCTCATTTCTAGGTTTGATTGTAAGGACACAGAGCTCTATTATAGGGAGTTGGCACATCTGAGACAGACTAGGCATGCAGAGGCATATGTCAATGAGTTCCAGCATATTGCAGTTATGGTACCTGATATGCCTCAAAGGCACAGTGTGATGCTATTCATTGAGGGACTACAAGACAGGCTTAAGGGATGGGTATGTGCTTTCAATCTGACCACTCTTAAGGACACCATAGATGTGACATTGAGATTGGACACCACTCCTACTTCTTATCAGACAGATAAGAAGTCGTTCAAGGACTCACGACCTCCACAGAAGGCCAATGCCTCACAATTTAGAGATGGACAGACAACTAGACCTCCCAGGATGGATCAGGAGACACAGAATGATCTGAGAAGGAGGAAACTATGCTTCTCCTGCAAAGAGCCTTGGGAGCCTAGGCACCATTGTATGGGCAAGGGCAAGGTTCATTTGATTGAGGTAACATCTGAGTTTGGGGATGAGGAGATACCAGGCACTAACACTGAGGACAGTATGGAAGAGACTAGGCAGGAGCAACCGCAGTTGGAGATAGACATCCCCGAGCCATTGGCAGCAGCTAAAGTGACTATGGCCACCCTTTCCAGTTATCCTAGATTTCATGCCTTTCGGTTGAAAGGTACAGTGCAGGGCCAACGAGTCATGATCTTAGTAGATACAGGGGCCACGCACAACTTTATTGATAAAAAGTTAGTTGAGAGGCGTGGGTTATAGTCTGAGGTGTTTGATGGTGCAGTTTGGGGCTGTACTAAGTGGATTCCACAGCTTAGCATTCAGATGGGGGATTATACCTTGACAGATGACTTCTATGTGCTACCCTTGGAGGACTATGATGTGATTTTGGGCATGCAATGGTTACAGGGTATTGGGAGATATATTATTGATCACCATCGCATGTAGTTAGAGTTCCTGTCTGGAGGGAAGAAGGTCATTTTGAGGGCAACTTCAGATGGTGGGCTTAAAGAGGTGTCTTCGCACAGGATGGAATCTATCATCAGACATGATGATGTGATTTGGGCTACACATTGTTTTGTGAAGTCCAAGACACCTACACATCAGGATGGCAGGGCATTTCATGTTGATATTCAATCAATTATGGACTGGCATGACAGAGTTTTTGGTGACATACCTCCTTGTGTACCTCCCGATAGAGGGTTTGAGCATGGTATAGAGATGGAGGATGGAGCTAAGCTAGTAATTACCAGTCCATATCATCATCCTAGAGCATATAAGGATGAGATTAAGAAGACTATTCATGAGTTGTTGGACATGGGCTTCATTCGCCCTAGCTCTAGTCCCTTTGCTTCTTCTGTGGTGCTTGTGAAGAAGAAGGATGGGACACTGCGGATGTGTATAGATTACAGGGCATTGAACAAGAAGACAATCAAGAACAAATATCCTATTCCACACATTGATGAGTTGTTGGATGAGCTTCATGGAACCATCTACTTCTCCAAGATTGATCTTCATTCAGGCTATCATCAGATTCATGTACGAGCTGAGGACGTACACAAGACTGCCTTCTGTTGTCATTATGGGTATTATGAGTTCTTGGTGATGCCTTTTGGCCTTACCAATGCACCGGCTACTTTTCAATCATGCATGAATCGTATCTTCAATAAGCAGTTGAGGAAATTGGTTCTAGTATTTTTTGATGATATACTGATTTACAACCATACATGGGAGGATCATATCAGGCACCTTGAGGAGGTACTTAGCATTATGGAGAGTCAGTCTCTATTTGCTAAGTTGTCCAAATATGAATTTGGACTTATAGAGATCTTATATTTGGGGCATGTGACTAGTGCTGACGGAGTGAAAGAGGATGAGGAGAAGATTCGAGCAATCCGAGATTGGCCCTCCCCCCAAAATATCACCGAGTTACGTGGATTCCTTGGCTTATGTGCTTATTACAGGAGGTTCGTGAGAGGTTTTCCACAGTTAGCAGCACCTTTGACCGATCTCACGAAGAACGGGGCTTTCAAATGGACAAAACAGGCACAAGGGCTCTTTGGTAGACTCAAGGAGGTTATGAGCACTTGTCTAGTCTTGGCACTCCCTGACTTCTCGCAGCCATTTGTACTTGAATGTGATGCTTCAGGCGTGGGCATAAGGGTGGTTTTGATGCAAAATAGACATCCCATTGTTTACAATAGTAGGAAGCTGTGAGATAATGAGAGGTTGTATTCTACATATGATAAGAAATGTTGGCTATTATGCATGCATTAGCCAAATTCAGACAGTATCTTGTTGGCAGCAAATTTGTCGTAAGAATTGACCACAACAGTTTGAAATATTTCCTTGATTAGACAAAGCTCAATGATCGTCAGCAAAAATGGGTAAGCAAGATTCAGGCTTATGATTTTGACATCGAATTCGTTAAAGGAAAGAATAATACTGTTGTTGATGCACTTTCTAGAAGACCATCACTTGCTGCTCTATGCTCATTAAGTGAGATTTCAGCAGATTGGAAGTCTCAACTTTTAGTTGAGTATTCCAAAGATCAGCATGCTTGTGAGGTCATGGATGGATTGGTACTGGATGACAAGTACAGTGTGGTTGATGATGTCATCTACTACAAAAGCAGGGTATATCTTGTTCCTGGTTCTCAGTTGAAAGAATGGATTTTGCATGCTTACCATGATACTCCTACAGCAAGACACCCAGGGTATGGTAAGACTTACAGGGAAGTTCGGGAGAGATTCTTCTCAAAGGGTCTCAAAGATGATGTCCTACGTCATGTGCGTGAGTGTATGACTTGTCAGTAGAATAAGTCGAAGCATACTTTCCCTGTTAGTTTGTTGTAGCTCGATTAAGAGATCACATTGAACTAGAGCAATTGATTAAGTGTATGAGATATAGTAATCAAAAGATGTTGCTACCAAGATACAGTAAGTGGTTCTTTTATGGATTGAGTATGTATCCCAACCAAAAGAAAATGTTAAAGAGAAACTACCTCGCATTTTGAAGCATTTCATGAATAGATATCTAGGAAAAGGACTGATCATGAGATTGGAGCATGGGTCAGCATATGACAAAATGACAGAAATGCCTATTTCACAATTGATGAATTTATGCAAAGGATTGAAAGAAAGGGATGGAAGGATAGAAAAGAGGTGTTGGATAATAGATAGAATGTTTGAAGATTTGTGCAAGGATAGATGGAAATGTATTCAAGATGAGTGTTGGTATACAACTCAAGAACTGATGGAGGAAAATTGAATTTTGGGACATACAGACCCAAAATAGATAAAGGAAATGATGGAAGAATAGTTTTGGAAAGATGTTTAGATAGATGGTTGAAAGAAGTTCAAAGATGTGTTCCTTTGTTGATCTTTCTTATGGATTATTTGAGGTGGTGGATGGAGGGAGGTAAGGACCCAAGATGGATGGAAGGGATGGATAGTTTGAATTTGGAATGAAAGGACCTAAAATGGATTTGGAGGATGAAGAGTTTGACTTTGGAATGAAAGGACCTAAAATGGATTTAGAGGATGAAGGGATACCTTGATCTTGACTTGGAATAGGATCATTTGTTCTTGCACTTTTCTCTTGATTTTTAATTAGATCAGTGGAGGATATGGAAAGGATATCATGCTCTTTCTTAGGAGATGGATGTTGAATGGGACTCTTCTCTTGAGATGAAAGAAGATCAACCTAGAAATCAACAAAAATGTGTGTTGGAAATGAGGGATCAACCTGCACTGAAAGGAAAATAACTCAAACACACACATGGAACATTGCATTAGAGGTTAGAAATCAACAAAATAAGTTAGTGAATCTAAACTCTTTAAAATCGTTCCATGCTCCTCTATCTCTAAAGATCCTCAATATTCAAGGTGGCCCTCACTTGGAAGAGCACTTGATCTCATGGATGACAACCTAGAGAACGAGATTGAAAGATCCCAAATGGATACTTTTGTTGTTGCTGCTGTAAATTCTTAATTAAACATACTATATTTTTGTAATTTTCGGATGATCTTATAGAATAGACAAAAGTTGCAAAAAGGGATTGTTTCTTTTTGGGTTTTGATGTTATAAGTAAACTAATTGATAAATAGCAACAACTGTGAAATTAAACAATAAACGATGTTCATATGTAAGAACACTTAAGCAATTTGAAAATACTGCAAATCATACCAGGAAAATAACCTACTTTTGTATTCAGCAAGAATCCATACATTTATTTGGAGTTGTTCTCAATCTAGATTGATGGCAGATGGAGGAATATTACTGACAACGAAAAAGGAAGATCAAATAAGCTGAATACAACCCTTCAAGCCAACATACAAACAAGGCGTGGTTGCAAAGGAGGTGTGGAAGTTGCTGCAAATCACGTGCCAACTGAAATAGACCAGCCGCCCTGTTGGAACCCCCAATATGCACGTTGAATCTTCAGGCCAAGAAGATGTGTCTTCTACCTCTGACAATCTCTGTGCAATCCTAGATAAATCCACTGTCAACTCCTGCTCAGAGCTACGTCCCAACAAGCTCAGACCTGGGGTTTGCGTCCCAGACTAAAATCACTCTTCCAGAGCAATTCCCAAATTTGCAAGTTTCAAAATGATCAAAGATGCTATCAATTAGGTTTTCATCTCCTCGTGCCTGCGAGCCTGAAAAGTTTTTGCCAGAAAGAACTCATGAACCTGCTATCCTTGTTACTCACTATGGTCTTGGGGAGACCATGGAGCCTAAACACCTCTTTGAAAAATAGCTCGACTACCTACGATGTTGTGAAATCAACTACAATCGGAAAGAAGTGGGCATACTTAGTTAACCTATCCACCACGACATAGATACAATCTTTCCCTTGAACCCGAGGAAGACCTGTAATGAAATCCATAGAGATCCCTGCCCACTTCTATTCTGGAATAGGTAAGACATGGCTAGTGAAAAATCTAAAATCTTGCTTCAGCTCCACTGTAATTATTAGACCCATGTAAGTTTCATCACTTACAAGCCAATGCAAGAAAAATAAAGAGAAAAAAGACAATATCAAAAGATCAAAAGCATGATCAAGAAAAAAAATATCAAGAAAAAAAAATGCAATGAAATGCAATGTTAAAATGCTTGGCTATGGGAACATGCAAATAACTCCATTGGGGCTATGGACGCCTGGCTGGCAATGGAGCAATATTTGTGAGATTACAGCTATAACCTCGTCAGGGCTATGGACGCTCGCTGGCAATGAGGCTCTATCTAGGATGCTTTTGAAGTCAGGTTAACTCATGTAGCTAGCCATGTTGGATTCTAAAGATTACAATGATCATATGAGATAGAATGAACCTAATTACACACACATGGGTAATCAAAGACTAAGTAACTTGATCTAGTTTGGGATTCTTCTTCCCTTTTGAGTCTGCTTCCTAGTCGTTGGATATGTTTGGTAGAATTTTCCAGAGGTTCTAAGTGTGGTTTGGTCTCTATCTTTGAAAAGTTAAGGAACACTTATTCGGGTGGTGCTAAATACTGTGACAATCTTATATATAGCCTCTTTGCAAATGGAAACATCTATGCTTGGGGAAAAAGTTCATCCACTCTATTCTTCCTACCATATATCCCATTATCCTTTCTCCAATATCCATTACCCTATCTAAATTCATCCAGTGTCATCTACGATCTTTCTTCATGCTAATCCATACCATCTATCCTAACTATTCATTTCTTCCATAATCTATCACTATCTATGATCTTGTTTCTCCTATCCATATCCCCTTTTCCATCCTTGATCTTGATCAAAATTAAGGACAGAAACATGATTTCAAAAATCTCTTGACGTGTCTCCTCATAAGCTACCTTCATATTTCTCCTATCCATTTCCACGTCTATAGTTCAGTCATCCATTCATAATATTCCTTGTCTTGCTATACATTGGAGCAACCAAATACATCTTTCTTCTAATCCAAAAATCACAAAATGTCCAAAAACTAAAAATGAAAAAAATCGACAAAACCAAATAAAAATTTGAAAATCAAAGCATGAATGCATGGCCCACCCACCAAATCAACAACAGGAAAACTCTCAAAGTTTGCAATCAAACTGATCACATGTCTTGTTAATCAATTCATCACTCAAAAACTATCAACATCAACATGTCTTATACAGGGATAGGTACACTCAAAACCAAACAGATCGGTCTTATATGGGGTACTCACTCTTTGAAACTAGAAATTCCTATCAATCATTGAGTCTTGTTAATCAATCCTTCTATCAACATCAACATCAACATGTCTTATACAGGGATAGGTACACTTGAAACTAGACAATTAGGTCTTATACGGGGTACTCTCTTTGAAACCAGACATTCTTATCAATCATCAAACAAATCAAAACAATGACATAGATCAATATGATTGTTGGATTTTGTCCTAGTTAGCCTTATCTTTATCAATTGATGGCAGTACATATTTCATCTTACAAAAAAATGAAAAACAAATCAAAAAGTGCAATAAAAACAAGTGGTGAAAACCTGGCAACAAGTGTCATTTGTGAGAAAGAATCTCCTCTATCTATTGGTACTCACATCATATATTTGGCTTCATATAATCTAAACCAATAGCCATCACATAACACTTATACACACAGCATTATCTCGGACATAATTAGCGTAGTCATTGTCCTTGAATATCTGAATTAGTTATCTGACTCATATCCCACCATGGCTTGGTGATCAGTGTAAATAAAAATATCGAGGTAGTATCGATGGAAAGGGGAGAAATCATGACCTTGCTAGGGGAATTTCACCTTGAGGGTTTTGGACATCAGACCAAACATGTAGCAACACAACAAAGATCAAAACAACCAACAGTGAACACAACAAAGCAAGAGGCTAGACATCAAGGAATTGAACTGACTTGAACTGAACAAAAGATCTATTTCCAATAGTATTCATTCTTACTCTTGGTTGTTAATTTTTTCTTATCATATCTCCTAAGTGACTCAAGGATGTCTCAATGACTAGAGAAGCAAGGAAGGAATGTGATGTTTTCTTTGACTACTATTTGGGAGTGAAGCCTTCTATTATACAAATTTGTCTTACGACGTGATCAAGTAACATATCACTGAAGACATTTTGGATTTGTATGGGACAAAGGTTAACTCTTCGTCTATTTTATGCAAGCAACACTCGGGTCATCTTGGTTCAATTATACCTTGATGCTTATGTCATCTTGCAATATCAAAATCCATGTAAGTTATACTCAGGTCATTATGATTTAATTATACCATAATGCGTGTATCAAATTTCAACAAATCAAGGCTCGATCGTGAAAACAAGGGAATCATTCGCACTTTGATCAAAACAGATGGAAACATTTGGGAACGAGAATGCATTAGCATCATTAGTATCATTTCGTTATCATTATCACTTTAATCTTGCATTAGGTTGCATATCATTTTTAATTTGGCATTAGTATCATTTCATTATCATTATCATATTAATTTGGCATTAGGTTGCACATCATTATCTTGTTAATATTGCATATAGGTGCATTTGCATTATCATTTTAAAATTGCATTTGATTGAATTATCATCTCATATCATGCATCATCCACATCATTTTCAAGATACATCTCACATCATACATCTCATTTTCAAGATACATCTCATATCATACATTATACATCTCATTTTCAAGATACATCTCTCATCATACATCTCATTTTCAAGATACATCTCACATCATACATCTCAGCATTATCATCTAGTGGCATTCCGCATTGCATCCCTTGCATGCATATCTATCGCATCATCATGGAATCTTTCTTCACTTTCATATCTTCATCATTCATCCAACTCTCATCTATCATGTCTTATATAGGATGTATCTTTCCTGAAACCAGACATTTTGATTAAGTCTTATACAGGATATATCATTCCTGAAACTATACGTTTTGATCATCTTTGTCTTCTACATGAGGTGTCATTCCTGAAACCAGACTTGATCTCAACCTTATCAATTCTATCAATCCATTTCATCTGATCCATTCTATCATGTCTTATACAAGATGTATCTTTCCTGAAACCAGACATTTTGATCATGTCTTATACAGGATGTATCATTCCTGAAACCAGACATTTTGATCATGTCTTATATAGGATGTATCATTCCTGAAATCAGACATTTTGATCATCCTTGTCTTATACAGGAGGTGTCATTCCTGAAACCATACGTTTTGAGCATCCTTATCTTATACAAGAGGTGTCATTCCTAAAACCAAACTTAATCTCAATCTCATCAATCTTATCAATCCAATCAATCTAATCAATCTTGTCAAACCCATGCATGTCATCAACTATCCACTCTTCTATCTTTCAGATAGCTTTCTTCTTCTTTCAAGAGATTATTCATGCCTTTAGTGCATGAACGATCTCCCAAGGGGGCATTATCATATTGAATCTCCATATCAATTTTATATCAGTTTCATATTGACACCAGCTTCATATCAACTTTTCATATCAAATCAATTCTTTATATCTGGGGCATCATATTGAATCTCGACATCAATTTCATATCAGTCTCATATCGACACCAGCTTCATATCAACTTTTCATATCAAATCAATTCTTCATATCTGGGGCATCATATCGAATCTTGACATCAATTTCATATCAGTCTCATATTGACACCAGCTTCATAAGGACTTTTCATATCAGATCAATTCTTTATATCTGGGGCATCATATCGAATCTCGACATCAATTTCATATCAGTCTCATATCGACATTAGTCTCATATCAACTTTTCATATCGAATCTATAGTCTAATAAAATTGTAAACCTTGCAATTTGCAACCACATTAGGGTCCTCACACATGTGAATTGAATCCCTAAGCCTGATCGGAGATCGGAGACTTGCTCGGTACCTAAAGACTGCATTTTTCTTGCCCTTCGCACTGCCCAAACTGCATCCTGTCCTGAAAAAAAGGACAAGATAGGGGCATGGTGCCCATGTCCCCCTAGGACATGGTGCATTGAACGGGAAAACTCCCCTAGTGTCGGCCTGTGAGGAAAAATTAGTCAATAACCCTAATTGACAAATATATAAGTCACATTTTCCCTGTCATTTGTATTAGTTAAAACAAGCAAAAAAGTTGGATAACTGATAACACATATACATGAGATCACATATTCAAGAATTCAAGAGCATTCAAGCATTCTTTTCCAACATTGAGCATTCTCAAGTCTCCTTTCAAGGCTAGGTGTTGCATTCAAGACGAGGATTCAACCATTGAAGAGGAGATTCATTCCAACATTCAACTTCATATAAATAATTCTATCAACATTCCTATCACAACCTCTCTTGAGGTTATTTACATTTCATTATTTCATTTACATTTACTTGCAAGTACTTTCTTTCATCATTCGGCTATTTCCAAAATTGGGGTTTGACCTGAAGGCAAACCCCCAATCCCAACCCCTTTTCCTCTCTTTTATGTGTGTAGGGTGCAGGAGCGTAGCTGTACTTTCAGATTTGGACTCCATTTGTAGAGGTGGAATACCCCTTTTCATTTCACGGATTTTTTCGTGTACACTCCCGCCATGGTCCAGGCAACTTTTTCTCAAATTCGCAGGGCGGCTTCGTCTCGACAGATTATTGCCAGATCTAGGTGCACATCTTCATCCTAGGATTCTATCTCGAGTTATAATCAAATCTTTGTCACTTTTTCACTTGGTCATTGTAGTCACATAAATCTGTCCATTTTAATTAAATGAATATTTGCTATTTATTAGATTAAAAACCCACTAGCCACTAGTTAATTAAATTCATATTTAATTAATGCATCTTCAAAATATTCTTCTATTAATTAAATAAATTATTCAATTTATTTAATTAATTCATTAAACCAAATTTACATTCAATTTAATAAATAAATTTTATTTATTTAATTTAATCCCCTTTCTTTTTTTAAATAAATTAATTAAAACATTTATTTAAATCATTAAATCCCCCCACTTGCATTCTCCTAAAAATGCAACTTACACCTATTTGTTGAAATAAATGAATTTTATTTTAATAAAAAACCTATTTTCCCTCACCCACCAAACCCACTTGCAATCCTAATCCCCTTCTATATTCTTCTAAACCCCTTTCTAATTAGCCTAATCCATACCCTAAATATTGTCACATTCCTAAGCAACTTGGAGTCACTTCTCAAAGACTTCAATGTCTTTGAAAAGCATTAAATGCTTTGTGTGTTCAACAATTTAACCTCTAAAGTCTTCCAAACCACTAATGGCTCCTACATGACCATTAATGGCTCTTACATGACCATTAATGGCTCTTACATGACCATTTATGGTTAAATCCACTTGCACCCATGGTTAGGGACTTTGACCCCTAACTCAACCCTCACGTAATTCATGTGTCTCCTCAAGCATTTATTGTTTTTACCATGGTTATCCCTTTAACCTTTGCACAAGAGTTTATCCATTGGATAAAAGCATTATTCTTTGAATAATGAATTTATTCACTCAACCCAACATTGACCTTAACTCCCAAGTTAACCCTCGGGTCATGTCAAGCATTTAATGTTTCTTCCCTCTCCTCTCAACCCCTCTCTTGTTGACACTTGTCATCTTGGGATTGGGTTGAAAATCCTCACATGGATTGAATATCATTCAATCCTAACCCTTGTTGAGATTACTCAATCTCAACCATCCATTGCTCCATTTTTCCTATAAATAGAGCACATTTCTTCATAATCCAGATCCTGAAAACTTGTATGCATTTATATTATAGTGAATTTTAGAGAAAGAGCATTTAGCATAAATAACATATATTGTCATTTTGGACTAAAATAAATCTTAGTTCATTTCATAGAAAATCTAATTAGTTTTTGTTCACATTTGCATATCATTTTGAGAACAATCATTTGTCAATCTTGAACCTCCATAAGACATCCATAGTGCAAAAAGTTGCTGAGAGCTACACTAATTTGGAACTTGGAGAGGAGAGGAAAAGGGGAGAAGGAGTTATGAGCATGGTAGAAGGCATTTGGAGATTCCTTGTTATGTTTTCTTTCATAGTTAAATACTTCATCATGTTTTTAGTGTCTCTCTTGATATGCTTGCTTAGACTAGTTTTTGGTTGATTAACACTAACATTTATCCTTGTTTCTTGTGTTCTTATGTGTTATACGACTACAGATTTTAGTCTAACATTGTCCATTTTGCAGAGCATCATTTGGTGAACCCAACGTGAATCGAAGAACAACCTTTTTTAGACAACTAACTTTTTTACTATTTTACTTGACACACAGGTTGCGCTTCGGCGCTTTTGTTCGCACTTTAGCGCTATCACTATTTGGTATTTTAGCGCTTTTGTTTCTACAATAGCGCTATTGTCCAAAACATAGCATTGTTGTTCATAGTATAGCCCTATTGTCCATTAGGTAGCGATTTTTTTTCTGTATTAGTGCATTTGTATTGTTGTATAAATATCCTATTTTAGCACTTTTGTCTTTACTTTCGTGCTTTTCTGTTAAGTAGTGCTTTTGTTTTCACACAGAGTAGTGCTATTGTAACAGAGCGTTGTAAAAAAGGCCTTGTAACCGATAAATTAATTTTTCTTAGGCTTGTGGGAGCCCACCATATGTTCGGATTTTACTGACTTTTCGTTTCGTGTGCAGGTTTAAACTAACCCTTTTTGTTGCTTAAAAACAAAATTTTCATTTGGTCCTTAAAAATCAAAATTTTCATTTGGTGCTTTAAAACTCACAAACAAATTTTGTTTTTCATGCAAGATAGGCAACTTGAAAACTTCCATTTTGGTGCTTAAAAATCAACTTCAAACACTTCATTTTGGTGCATAAAACTCAACCAAACAAATTTTTGATTTCCTTGCATCAAATTCAAGTTAAAAATCACAATCCACACTTGGTTTTTGGGCAAATAAAAAGAAAAATCAACTTGTCTCATTTTGCAAAACGGTTTATTTTAGGCAAACGTGTTTTTCATTAAGTTGACCAGGATTTCATTTTTTTCCTAGTTTACTCAACACGTTGCCTTTGAAGGATAAAAAGAACACCATGAATGTTGGGGCAACATCTCCAAATAGTTAGATCACCATTGCAATGACAAGTTAAAAAGAACAAGTGTATTTTGTGTTTGGCACACTTGTGCAAAAGAGTTGGTCGATTGGTCCTATTTCTAACACACACTATCCTCTCCCTTGGCTTTCATGGTCCTAGGTGCAAGAGAAAAGTGTTAGTAACACTCAAATTTTATCTTTTTAAGAGAGGTCTGCCAAGAGACACATCACTATTGGGAACGACCTCGCGCGGTAAATCCTTCAAGCCGCTATAAAAATCAGGTGAGAGCGAAAGTTGTAGCCTTGGGTATAGTTGTTCCTACATTGTAACTTGCCGAAAGGACAAATGGGCCCCACCACAAGTTACAAGGCTCTTAAGTGAGTCACTGCATAATGAACTTATGTCCAAAAACATCAAAAATTACTAAACACCTTTAAGTAATAGCCCACCTGTTCTATTGATTGAGGATATTTGTGATAAATTCAATGCAAGAGCATAGAAGGTTTTGCTCCCAAGATACTCACCATACATATTTCCTTGAGTAAAAACATAGTTTTTTGAAAGGTTACTTGTAGCCCGATAAAAGTGGTGACTCCCCCATCATAGGGATCATCTATTTGTTATGCTCGTGCAAGACTTAGTATATCACATCCTTACCTGCCACGACGGGATTCATAAGGTATGTAGTACCAAAATTGAAGAAATATCAAGATGTGGGCTAAAATTATCACAACTGGCCATTTGACCTTAGGGATAAAGAGTGTTTGAAGTTTTTTTCATTTTGACTCAAGACCGCAAATTGAGCCGACTTCAGGCTTTGGAAACACCTAAAATACATTTGAAGGAAAGGGTCATAAAAAGTTCAAAGGATTGGGTTGATTTAGACCCGCACCTATTTGTGCCTTTTGAGGCAACATTCTTGTGTTTGTGTGCTTGCTTTGTTTTCTTGTCAAAGAAAAAATCAAAACTCAGTTCCAAAAACAAGTATTCATCCAACATAAACACTTTCAAAACACCAACAAAAAAATCAAAAACAAAGAGCAATAACAAAAGTATCAAACTATGTGACCATTCTTCACATCTTGAGAAAGAAGAATCCTCATCAACACATCAACTTGAAGAAAAGACCATTAAGCTCAAAGGCTTTTATCAAAAGGAGGAAATTCTTCTATCTTAGTAGACAAATCTTAGTCTCTCATAGAACCTTCTTGCATCACATGCATCTATACCTTCAAGAAAAATCAAACGAGTTTGATCAAGAGTCATTAAACCACAGAGCTTTTACTCAATATAGAGCTTTAATTTATCATCAAAATAAGGGAGGCAAGATCAATCCTGCCTTCTTTCCAGATATTTGCATCACATATAACTCAGCTAGGGTAGAACCACCAACCCTTGAACAAGAAGAGGAAGAGTTTGTTCCTTTTGTAACACAAAGTTTCTATTAAAGTTAACATTTCATCCATTCCCACATCGTCAATCCATTCCAACTCTCAAAACATCAAGAGGTTTTTGTCCTAAGTTATATTTTGATATTGCTTGAATCAAACACAATACATCACTTTTTAGAGTGTCTCTACATCTAGGATAAACTCATCCTAAGAGGCATGTCTACGCAAGTTAAAACTAGTCTATGAGTGAATCCTCTCATTACTAGGTAGTTGAGTCTGTAACACATCTCAGATCTCTCTAAACCTTATCACATCAAACTTTGTCAATCAAACACAACAAGCAATTCAAGGAAGAACTTTGGTAGCATCTACCTTTAGTGTTAGGGATCCGTATGCAAAACACTTCACCAAACATCAATCTTTCATTCCATCACCAACTCATCATCATTTTCATCAAACTTCAACAAAAACTTGTAAACAAAATGGCTCAAACCAGATCAAGGTCAAGACAACAAGAAACTAAGGAAGAAGACGAGGAAAATATCAATGAATTCCAAGAAGCTCTTGGAGGAAACCCAAATGATGAAAATCCAAGTGCTCCCACTCCTGCGGCAATAGAAAGGGCACACCACAACCCTCTCTTTAATAGACTTTTTGATGAAATACTCAGGAGCAATGCCGATGCTCACTTTTTAAGACTTGCTCAAGAGGGAGCCAAACTACCCTCTGATTTTGATGTGGTGTAACTAAGGAAAGCAGTTGAATGCCAAAGTCATAATGAGGATGAAAGAGGTCGAGATCACATCAGATAAAACCTTCATCAAGGAAATCCCCCACCTCCTCCTCCTCCAAATGAAATAGACATGTTGCGGCAACAAGTCGAGAATCTCGCCCAACAACTTCATAGTGGTGTAAAAACTAATCAGTTTTTACTTAATGGCATTTGTCCCTATCCCTTTGATAGGAATCTTCATATGCCAGCTTTTCCACGAGGGTTTGAAACACCCAAGTTCAAAAAGTATCGAGGAAAAGGAGATCCTCGTTATCATGTTAGAGAATTCCAATCAGCTTGCCTTGAAGTGGCATATGAGGACACATACCTGATGAAACTTTTTCCCCAAATTTTGGGAGGAACAACCACATCGTGGTTTTCCCGACTACCAGGTGGCATTAGGACCTTCGAAGAACTAGTCCAGAAGTTCCTGGCACATTACTCACACAACATTGAACATGATATCACCATGGCTGATCTATGTAACACTAAGCAAAAACCAAGCGAGCTATTTGCAGTCTTTCTGCAACAATGACGTAAAATGTCTAGCAGACATTCTCTTTAGTTACCTGAACAAGAACTGGTGGAAATATTTATTTCCAACTTAAATAACGAAATGGAATTTCACCTAGACGTAAAAGACACAGACTCTTTCAATGACATGATCACCAAAGGTTTAAAATGTGAATGGGCTCTCATCAAAAAAGGGCTTATCAAGATATACAATGAACCAAAGGATGGCCCTCACCCATGCTTCAATAGTGACAAGCCTAACCTCTAGAACAAAAACAAAAACATCGTCAATAACGGGGTTGTCGATGCAAGAATTATCAAAAGTGCACAACATGTGATCCGATTTGCAGGACAAAACCTCCCACCCAAGAATAACACAATTGCTCCTCCAAATCAAGGAAGCAATATATCTCAAGAGGAACCCAAACAACGCCAGCAAAATTTTAAACTAAAACGAACATACACTCCCTTAGGGGAGCCTATTGAAACAGTGTTACGTCAGTTGGTTTCTCAAAATCTGGTGACCTTACCCAAAACATCAAATTACGAACCTTAAGTTAAACCTTCATGGTGGAGGGATACTGAACATTGTGATTTCCATCAAAGGAAAGGTCATAAGACAAGCAATTGTCACAGATTGAAATATCTTATTCAGGATCTTATTGACCGAGGTGAGATTGAAATCGAAGGACACGACCCAAAAATAACAAATAATGATCATCTCATGTTTAAGAATCCACTTCCATCACAAGATCAAAGGGGTCCTTCCACTTCAGGGTGAGACACAGATACCACTGATTATATGCAAGCCGCATATAATTACACTATGAATCACCTATATGATACTAGTGAACAAATTGCAACTATTACCATCAAAAATCCCAGCTCCACTTGCAATGTTGTTACACATCACGACAAGATCACCATAAAAGAAGCTCCACAAGGCATCCCATCTATCCCAAAGCAGTATAACCTTGTGGAGCAGTTAGATAAAATGTGAGCACTGATATCTATCTTAGAGCTATTGTGCCTATCCCAATCTCATAAAACAATCTTGGATCAAGCTCTCCAAGAGGCATCAGTCCCTACAAACCTAAATGCATATCAGTTCCAAGCTATGGTTGGAAATCTAAGGTCATCATCTTGTCTCACTTTCTCTGAAAGTGACAACACATCCTTCCAGCAACCTCATAACGCCTCACTCCATATTGAACGGTTTATCAACCAACATAGGATCAAGCGAGTCTTGATCGACAATGGAGCAGGCCTGAATATATGTACACTACAATTGGTCACAACATTAGGATATGTGATTGAATCAGTGGATCCCCGTAAGAAGATAACAATCAAAGCCTATGATGATCCAAAGTGTTCATCCAAAGGGGCAGTTGTGCTACCAATCCGAGTTGGCCTAGTGGTGAAGCACATCATCTGTCAAGTTTTGGACCTTCCTCTACCATATAATTTGTTGTTAGGAAGACCTTGGATACACATCATGCAAGTCGTTCCATCCACCTACCATCAGTGTATCAAGTTCCCACATAATGGGGTAGAAATTACAATCTTGGGCGATGCAAACCCCTTTGCATATTGTCACAATATCAATCATCCACCAGAGATTACCGTTCCCAACAATAGAGAAGCTATCTCATCCACATCATACATAATTCCAACCTCTCTTTCCAGTTCAAACACCACTATACCCAAGCAAGAGAAGCTCAAGATGAAAATAGCAAAGGAAGGTCCTAGGGAATACAATTTAAGTCAACTCTTTTGCATTGGACAAATGCCTACTTCTCCTAGAACTCATGGTAAACCTCAACGGTTACTTCAAACTCCCCTAGTAAACCCAGCATGCACTTTGACACCTTTCATCCTTGGAAAGAGTCAAGAAGAAGAGACCAAAGATGAGGACTTAGCAGAATGGATCTATAAAGATCCCATCACCATGGACATTCCACAAGCTAAGCTTCCCACGGATCGGTATGGAAAAGGCCTTCTAATTATGTAACGAATGGGTTATGATAGTCAGAGTGCTTTGGGACCTTGCAAGCAAGGACAACATGAACCACTGCAGCTGGAATTAAAACCCAAAGATAACACAGGACTAGGCTTTCAAAAGGTGATCCTTCCTAAACTCATATTCAAAGGAAAACCCAGCAAACCTCTATATAAGCATACTACAAACATAAAGAGGTCACCTTTGATTATATCAACAACACCACAAACCATACCAACTGACCCACTCAGGCTAAAAATCCCAGCAAAAACATCCACAATACCAATCATCCCACCAATCAAACCAGCCATCCCATCAACCATAGCAACTGCATCAACAACACCACTAGCACTATCATAACCCCCAGCAGTATCTACAACACCAACAATTCCAGCAGAAGCAATAGATTCAACACTATCGATACTCCTCGTATCGGATTCATTGATCCCCATAATCCTTCCTACAACACCGATCATTTCATCTACAATGGTACATCAGCCGATCACACCTGCAGTGTTTAACTCAAAGAATATCCCAGTATGGTATAGTAATCGGATACTGGAAAGCGACTCAGAGACTAACTCACGTGAGTGGGAATTTGATTTTGTCCAGCTTAATACTTCAGATGAGGAAGACACATCACTACCTCCACCTCGCAAAGACATCCCTATTTACGGAGAAGCACAGATAAAGACCTCTTGGATTCCAGAACTGGAAACTTCTTCTGTAGACCCTACCTCACATCCTACACCTAATTCTGATAAGGAGAGTACCATCAATGACCTTCACCACAATGTCTTAACCCTCAGTGACACATCTAATGAACTTAACCTGATCGATGAGGTAATGCCTATTAAACATCCTGAACTCATCGAATGGAACCAATCTAATCCCCCATGCCTTAAGCAATTCCAAAATGATGAGGCAATCATTGACTTTTTGGAACTACGGGATAACATACCAAGCGGGGATCACAAAGCTATATTTGCCATTGAACTTAATAGCACAGCATACTTCAGGGCGGATGCCAAACCTTTTAGCAGCAAAAATATAACAATAAAACATAGATCTTCCAGTGAAAACCACATTGTGGCACTGTTTGATCCCACAAAAGTAAAAAGAAAGAGCGTATCCAATGGTGAAAACCTCTTTGAGGCACCTGAGGATGAAAGGTTTGACATTCTCCCCTCTAGTATACAGCAGGAATGATCAATGATTCTCATCGAGGAAACCAAAGAATACAACATGGGGACTCCTGAAACTCCTCACCACATACATCTGGCATCTCTTTTAACTCCAGAGGAACAGCCTAAGTTTGTCGAATTTTTCAAAAAATGTCAGATCAACTTTGCATGGTCATATGCAGATATGCTTGGACTTGATCCTGATTTAGTCATGCATCATCTCATCATAGCAGAAGGATCCAAGCCTGTCAAGCAGAAAACCTCACAAGATGCATCTCCAGATCGTGGTACTATTCAAAGAAAAACTTAAGAAACTCCTAGATGTTTGTTTTATTAGACCAATTGATTATGCAGATTGGATATCCAATATTGTACCTGTTGGCAAACCAAATGGGGGCATCTGTATCTGTACTGACTTCAGAGATCTGAACAAGGCATGTCCTAAAGATGACTTCCCCCTACCAAGCATCGACATAATAGTGGACCTAATAGCAAGACATGCCATGCTTTCACTCATGGATGGCTTTTCAGGGTACAACCAGATAAAGATCGCACCAAAGGATCAACATAAGATGGCCTTCACAGGTCCATGGGGAACATACTGCTGGAATGTAATGCCTTTTGGTCTAAAGAATGCAGGAGCGACCTATCAAAGAGCAATGACCACCATCTTTCAAGACTTGATGCATACTATAATGGAAGATTATGTTGATGACTTACTGGCAAAATCACTAACAAGAGAAGGTCATCTGGAAATATTAGAGAAAATCTTTAACAAACTGGAGCAATATCATGTTTGACTCAACCCAAAGAAATGTGTCTTTGGAGTAACCTCAGGGAAGCTTCTAGGATACATTGTCTCAAGAAAAGCCATTGAGGTCAATCCTGCCAAAGTCAAAGCAATCATGGACATGTCACCTCTGAAGAACATCAGTCAACTAAGGATATTACAAGGGCAGCTAAAATCCATTTGAAGATTCATTGCACAACTGGCAGATAAGTGTCACCCCTTTACACACCTATTATGCAAGAACATCCGCTTTCAATGGGATGCCAGATGTTAGCAAGCATTCCAGATGCTTAAGGACTATCTCATGAATACACCATTGTTGATTCCACTAGATCCAAGTAGACCTCTATTACTCTATATATCAGCAACAAATATGGCATTGGGCATACTACTGACACAACATAATGAAGAAGGGAAAGAGTGTGTTGTTTACTACATCTGTCGCACAATGGTCGGCTATGAGCTCAATTACACACCTATTGAGCGAGCTTTCTTAGCAGTAATCTTGGCAGCTACTAAACTAAGGCACTACCTGTTAACCCATAAAGTAAAACTCATTGCAAAGATTGATCCAATAAAGTACTTACTCAACAAAGCAGCATTGATAGGCCACTTGGCCAAATGGGTGATGATTCTAAGTGAATTTGACATCAAGTATGTGGACCGTAAGGCTATCAAGGGTCAAGTAATTGCAAATCAGTTGGTCGATGCACCACTCATAGGCATCATCCTCTCATTTCCAATTTTCCAGATGAAGAGATATTCGTGATCACAGCAGCACAACCATGGAAACTATACTTTGATGGTTCATACACTAGGCATGGCTTGGGGGCAGGCATTCTGTTTATCACACCTCAAGGTGACAACATCCCAAAGTCTTACAGGCTCACATTTCCATGCACAAACAACATAGCTGAGTATGAAGCCTTGATTATAGGACTCAGACTAGCCATACAATGGAAATTGAAAGAGCTACAGATATATGGCGACTCCCAACTGGTCATCTGATAAGTAACCGATGAATATCAGACCAAGGATGATAAACTCATGCCATACAAGCAAATGGTGGACAGTTTAAAGGCATCATTTACTACTATCACCTTTGAGCAGATACCCAGGGACCAGAATCGAGTTGCTGACGCTATGGCTACCATTTCATCTCTCCTAGATCTTCCATAGAATTCAACACACTATGAGTTCTTGGTCGAACAACTTTGGAATCCTGCTTATGATATCCCCGAATTCGAGATGATATGTCACCTTGTCGGTTCTGAATCCCCATGGTATGGTGAGTATTACACCTATCTCCGTGATCACACACTTCCTCCCAACCAATCGAATAACCAACGTAAAACCTTCATTTGCCAAACCGCTCGATATACCATTATTGTTGAAACCCTATACCCACGTAGTCTTGATGGTACTCTCCTTCGATGTCTGGAATAGGATGAGATTAAAAAAAGGCCTTGGAAGAGGTACATGAAGGAATTTGTGGAACTCATGCAAGCGGTCCGTCACTAGCCAAGAAACTCCTGCCCACTGGATACTATTGGCCATCCATGGAAAAAGACACCTACTATTTTGTCAGAAAATGCAAGAAATGTCAAGTTCATGGAGACCTGATACATGCACCAGCATAGGAATTGCAACCAATCACAACACCATGGCCTTTTTGTCAATGGGGACTTGACCTTGTGGGTAAAATCCATCCATCTTCATCTAACGACCATAAATTCATCATTACCGCTACTGAATACTTCACAAAGTGTGTCGAAGTTGTTCCACGCACCCAAGTCACTGGTAAGCAAATCACCTCATTTATCCTTAATTACATCATCTGTCGGTATGGTGTACCCATGTCCATCATCACAGATAACAAGCTTCCATTCAAAAATTAGGATGTCTGTGAGCTCTGTGAGAAGTTTCACATCCAACACCACTTTTCCACTCCTTATTACCTACAAGGAAATGGTCGGGCTGAAGCATCAAACAAGAACATATTGAGAATCCTCAAGAAGACATTCAATGATGCCAGTCGTGATTGGCATGCTCAATTGAATCCAGCACTATGGGCATATCAAACTAGCATTCATACCCCTACAGGCGCAACTCCCTACTCACTGGTCTATGGTGTAAAAGCTATCCTTCCTATTGAGGTTGAGATACCATCACTACGAGTTTCCTTGCATAATCTTATAGATGATGAAGCATACGGAGTATCACGTCTTCGAGACTTAGAGCTACTTCATGAGAAACGACAAGCTGCATACAATCACCTCAAATCTTATCAACAATGCATGAGCAGAAGCTATAATCATCTAGTTAGACCTCGCACATTTGAGGTAGGTGATCTTGTTCTAAGAGAGAATCCTCGTAACCAACTCAATCGAGAACATCAAGGAAAGTTTGAATCAAATTGGCTGGGTCCATATGTTATCACTGTTGTATTTGGGTCTGGGGCATATCAGTTGGCTACTTTAGAAGGAGAACAACTAGCAGATCCGATCAATAGCAAGCACCTCAAACGGTTTTATACCTAAGCTGCACAGAGCATCAGGCTCCCCTACATACCAGAAAAACACCAAAAAACATTCAGATAAATGTCATGAAGAAAATATAAAAAAATCAAAATAGTAAAGAAAAATCATGCATCCAACCAGTGAACAACCACTCTGGTGACACCTTGGGTAAGTGCGATGGTGAAAACCTGGCAAACAGGCACCACTCATAATGGCTATGGCTCCATTTTATTTTAGATCTATTGTGATCACATTCATTGCACACATACATACATCCATCAAAAACCATGGCTTGTTATTGATTTGCAATCAAGGATAGTACTTCATGCATCTTGCATCCCGCTTTTTCATAGTCATGTCTAAATTAGGGGCAATGCCCTTAATCTGTTTGATGGAAGTGGATTATGCATTACTTGTGATTCATTGCATTCTTCATTCAAAACTATCTCACAAAATACCGAAAACATTCAAAATTGTCTCACAAAATATCAAAAACACTCACAAACTCCAAAAAACATGATAAAACATCAAAAATCAATAAAAAACATGGCAATGCTTTTGTACATACACATCCAAGCAAATACAAAACAAACATTGTGAAATACTCAAACGATGACCACTTCTCACATCGACCAAACGATCAACATCAAAATGCAAAATTGTCTTCACAAGGATGCATCATTCCTTACCAAAACAAAGACAAGATGACATTTTCTTTGACAAGAAAATTTTGTTTAAGCTATCAAGTACTTGGTCGGTTTGATAAGTTATTTATTCATTTATATCAGGTTCCTACACTACTCTGGGATATCCACAAGTGATTAGAGTGGTCAGGATGGTTCCAAAGCATTGTTTGTATGTTGTTAGTGAACAGATTTGTCCTTTCTTAAAATAATCAATTTTAAACTTTGTCGCCTTCTTTTAAAGACAAGTGTTCAACTAAACAGTTGGGTAAGTGTTATATAAACCACTTCCCTCTGAATTTTCCATAGGTACAGCTTCCTATTTCAGTTATTCAACGAATAATCTAATTAATTTTATTTGAGTAGTAGCTTTTAACCTGAAAGCATTTAAGGCTGCCTACTTCATTCTTGGATGAGAGGCCAATATTTCACATGTATTTCTGAGAAAAAACTTTCTTTTCAATCTTTTCAATGCAAGAGATGGAAGATACTGAATCAAAGTTCAAAACACCGTTCCCACAATTCCAATAAGAAAACGAATAGATAAGAGAAACCGAATCTGTTCTCAAACACAAATCTTTTCTTAAAAACAAACACTCAAAGGAACTAGCACCAGAAAAATAATAATTTTCTATAATAGAAAGGTCATTACTATTATTTGATTAGATAAGCATATGCAAAGATATGTGTCTACACAGATTCAAAACCCATAGATTTTCCTTCTCCCAAAAACAGTATGATCTTTGTATATATATATATATATATATATATATATATATATATATATATATATATATATATATATATATATATATATATATATATATATATATATATATATATATATATATATATATATATATATATATATATATATATATATATATATATTCTTATGCGACAAAGGCACGATAATACATCTATAAATCCTTTTCTATTCCAGATTTTAAAAGTCTGATTCTTCCTTCGGCAAAACAAAAACTTTACAGGACAGAGGGAAAACAAAAACTAACCAAAATTTGTCACCAAATCTAACCCCTATTCTATCTATCCTTCTATAATTTATAATTTTTAGAATAGAGGAGGTCTCCCTGAAAACTTGAACTCCCCCAAAACAGTTATGAAACCAACAAGATGTATTTTGGGACAGATGTCCCGAAGTCTTTGCATAAACATGAGAAATTACATAAATAAAGGAAATTGGGCTTGGATCAATACATTATGTCTCTTTCCCATCACCATCATCCTCTCCACTGTCATGGGTGTCGTGGGCGGTTGTGACCTCCTGGATAATGGATTGGTTCAGAACCTTCATCACAATGAGCTTTGCCTTCGCCTCTTCCTTATCCACTTCACCATCTTTTCAGCATGTTTCGGTAACTGATCATTTCCAATGAAGGTCATAGACTCAATCCTAGCCACTCTTGTTATATCTTCCAGAGTGAAATTACCCTTGGCTTTGATTTTCTCCATGTTTATCCAAAAAGCCCTAATTGCATCCTGTGTGTTCAACCCGCAAATCCCCAATTTCCAATCATGGTCAAGGTTAACCACCTTGTTATCATTAACTATACTGCACTGGAGATCCTGGAGCTCATTAACAGAGGTCGTAGCGTTGGAGATCACAGACTTGAAGGTAAGCACCCGCCACATTATCATTTTCTTCAGCACAAAGAGATGACATTCATCTGCTACTAGTTTGATTTAGTGTTCTGTAAGAAACCTAGTCACCCCATATTATTCTATTTTGGCAAACAAAGGCAAGATATTCTACCATTTGTGTTCCTCTTTCTCCCACAGCACAAGCTGATTTTGAACATCGGCGATAAGACTTTGTATCTCATCACATAACTTCCGGGAGTCAGTGATATACTTCTCCCCGTCCTTGACTATTCCCTCAATCCATTTCTCCATGGCTTCTGCAATACTCTTGGCCCGTTGAACTTGGCTCATTAACTTTTTATTTTCTGGTGAAGTTGGCTCAAAGTTCTCTGTAGCATGAGATATAGGGAGTGCCCCAAAGCAACCAATGTTGTTGATGAACTGGGCAAGAATATTAATGTGTAACTTTAGCTGTCTCTTTTCCTACCCATCCTTCTCCGATCTGGCGAGCATTTTCTTTGCGGACACCTGGAAGAAATGATTTTCTGAGTCCCTACTCATATTTCCCAGCTCCACCTTTGTGATCTCAAAATCATCAGGGATAGCTTCCTTGTTTTCATCCTTGGGTTTGTATGAGGCGATTTCGGCGACCCATTTTCCAGTTCCTTCATCATTGTCCAGGCAGGCGGCGGTTTTGAACCTTTTTGGCTTGGGGCCATCCTCTATGTACTTAATGAGCATTTCTTGAATTGGAATAGTCACGGGAAGAAAATTCCGCTTTATGTTTACTGAAGTGGTCAACCACTTAGGAGTTGCACTAGAACTGGTTGTTCCTTCGATCACTTTGGAAGGTGGTGTCATGGCCAGAGTCACCATATGAGAATCCAGGGCATTAGCAACATCGCTATCCAGGTCCTCAACTTCAAATATTTGGGCATCAAGAATCATATCTTTCAGCACTGTATCCTTTGCTTGATCCATTTTTCTTTGAGCAGCACTTCGGGACCAGGTATGTCGAGGGGTACAGAAATCCAAAGCTGAATTAGACCTATGTCTAAGCTGGGGTGGCTTTTTATCTTTACCTGCATGAACAGGCATAGAAGCATTGTTAGAAAGACGCTTTGGTGAACGTAGAGGGACCTCATTACTTCTCACAGAATTAGACTTAACACCTAATTTCGTTGCTTTCTTCCTGGCAACCCAAGCCACGGTCCTCTCCAAAACTCCTTTGGTCCTTAACTGTATATCATCTTTCTCCTCTTCGTCCCAGTCGATTGGAGGCATTTCAAATTCTGCATGGGCTAAATATCCTGGTTCAAATAGCTCTAGATAGTCCTCTTCGAGCCCCTTAATGTCGAGCTTTAACTGTAATGAAATGACTTGTTCTAACACCATCCTCATATTTCCCTTTTTAAAAACCTCGAGCTCATCGCTACAAGCTTCCCAGAAGTCTTCCAATTGCGGCATTGGGAGGTATGGCATTAGACCAAGACTTCGGGAAAAGCCCTTATTATCAAAACCTTTCCTTTCAAGATACAGGGAAAAATTGAAATTCCTAAGATCTTATCCAATACTCAAAGCATCGAACATCGAACTGCAGGACAACACGCCCAATTGGATGGGAAAGTGACCCTCCCATTTATCCCTGGGTTGTGCCTTTTTTATTACAGAGGTCAGCTGCCCACATATCTCCGCCAAAACAAAGCAATCTGAACAAAAGTGAGGGAGCTTGAAGGGCTTCTTTTCAAAGCCACCTATCTTTATATAGCAGAAGCGTGGAAACTGGATATAGAAACTGCCAAACCTCTTTATCAATGTCTACGCATCTTTGGAGATTCTTTTGGCTTTCGTATTCTTCAATTCATGGCACAAGTCGCCTAGAAAAGCATTATGCACCCTTCTAAAATCCCGCAAGGCCTTATCCTTTTGTAGCATGGGATAAAACTCATATACGGGAACATCCTCCTCAGTGAGTTGTTTTGGTATTCCAACTAATTCCTTAACACACACCAAACAATACAAGAGATACGAAGACATAAAGAAGTTTTGTTTGAACTGTTTAGCCATACTCAATTGTTCGCTCAGTGAATCAGCAAACAACTTAGCCCAATCAAGATACTGCTTCCCTTCTAAAACCAGTTGCACGTAGCAATAAATCTAGTCGTCGAAGCTGTAAGCTTCAGCAGACCCTCTGGCCCGATGCAACAAAAGCATAACATCATGAATGTGAGGCAACATGTGATTCTTATTAGGATTCTTGGGTAATCTGGAACCACCTCTTTGAGGAACCTTCAACCAAAATTTTGCTACGTTGTTATGGTGTCTGGTTCTATCTGTGTTGAACTCGGTGATTGACTGAGCAGGGGAAAAGTTGGAGAACTAGTAATCACGTATCTTGAAGACAGAGGAAATTACTTCATGATTTATGGCAAGAAGGGTTTCACCATTGTCTCTCCTAATGGTCTGAGAGACTGGGTCGTATCTAGCGATACATTCCAGAATCAAATCTGGGCAGGGAATGGCTGGGGGAAAAGCTGCCGCTTCTATGAGACCGCTACTCAAAATCTCCACACCAAAAGACTTGTCAATTCCCTTGAACACCCTCTCTTTTAAAACCTCAATATTTTCCCCTTTTAGGTCAGTATCACTAACTATGGGTTTAGTACATGCAAGGCTAAAAACATTCTCGAACAAATCCAGTGTGGACTTCATAATTCAAAGCAATAAGCCTTAATTGGTTGCAGCAAACCTTTCTATGAGAGAGAAAATGCAAGTAAAAACTACTGAAGAGAACAAGAAATTGACTCACCTTCACAGTTGAACAACCAGACAGTGACTAGCAACAAACAAGACTCCTATCCAGGAAAAATAAAATTGTAGCAGCGAGGAACAAGATGCAGAGTACTAATGATCCTTCATACCTTATAGTGAGGGCAATGATAGGGAACCATTAAATGCAATAATTCCAATTGTCAGATTGAGTGTGTTAAGTTTGTGGATTGGACATCGCACGCATGCATTGAATGCATGGTGGCATTTTTGAAGTAACCACCAATTCTCGAAATGATTACTTACTTCGAAAAGCCAAGGATTGACGTCACTTAAACCATGGTTCACCTTCCTCATATTTGGCAATGAATGCATCATCAAATCATCTAACCCGCGGGACCCACCAACCTCGTACACACATGAACATCCTGAACAGACTTCATTAGAATTCAAGTAGTTCAAGGTGTACGCCACACTTGGGGAAAATCTTTGTCGAGAATATTAATTATGCCAAGCTGCTGACCATTTGTGCTATGTTGAACATGTTGAACACGTTTGAACCTCTTGAACTTAGTTCAATGAGTTCAATGCCCGGAGAGAGATGATGTAACACATTACCGAAAAAGAGACCTTTAAAGAGCCGCTGCAAGACACTTAAAGAAAATGTTAGCATGAAAACCTCCCTGAACACCTAGGAACCTGTGGAACCTAAATGAACCTGTTGAACTCGGTTCAAGATAGTTCAACCAATTACTAAAACTTGACATTTTTGATTGAAAGATTATTTACAAACGTACTAAGGGCTTGAACCGAGGTGTTACAAGAAAAACAAGGACTCTGAATGGAATTTTTATAAGATGACTCGCTCTTGTCATGAGGAATAAATGATGCAGTAACATCGGCTCTGATTGGAGATTGTATTTTGTGAAGGAGAATGCAAAGAACTCCTTATCTCTGGTTTCGCATGACCCAAAAAAAAAAACAGGGGAAGGAAAAGGAGACTCACAAGTAAACAAACACCTAAGCTACTATATACCGAAACTCTTGATCACAGGACTTACAATTTGTAGAGTTTGAGATATTGCCCGTTGTGGGTATAGGGCACTACCATTCCATCAGAGTAATTGATTCTAAAATCATTTTGTCCCACCACTTCGCAGATCTTGAAAGGGCCTTTCAATAATGAATCAAACTTGTCGTGAGCACCCTTCGGCTCTTTCTTTTTATCCCATAACAACACCTCATCTCCTATTAGGAAACCTCTTAGCCGAGCTCTCATGTCAAAAATCCTCTTCACTCTGCACTGATGCTCCATGATTCTGTCCACCAGCATCTCCATCTCTTCTTCCAACTTCATCAGGTACATAACTCTTTTCTCCAAAGCATTCTGAAAGAAAGAGTCTTCCACCACTGTCTACAACTTGGCTGTTGATAATTCCAGAGGTAAAGAAAGTTTTGCGCCGATCCCATACACAAGCTCAAAAGGTACCATTCCAATGGCCCTCTTGGGCATGGTTCTGTCTACCCACAAGGCTTCATATACCTTCTTATGCCAATTTTGAGCATTTTCATCAACCAACTTTTTCATGGTAGCTATCAGATTCTTATTGCTGGATTCTGCCAGTCCATTACCCTATGGAAAGTAATCAGAGGAATGCAAGAGAGTAATCTGATGCTCATAGCAAAACATAGTTAACTCCTCAGAAGAGAAATATGATGTGTTATCTACAACAATCTTTTGAGGAACCCCGAAACGAACTAGGATGTAATCTTTGAGAAAGTTACGCACAACCTCTGAGTTTGCCTTTTTAGTGGGAATAGCTTCTACCCACTTGGTAAAGTAGTCAGTTGCTGTCAAAATGTACATATGACCAGCACTGGAATGAGGGTTTATCAGCCTAATGAAATCAATGCCCCACTATTTGAAAGGTTCATCTACTATAACAGGCCTTAAAGGCAGGGCCGCTAAATGTGGCTTCCCGAAAAAAAGTTGGCATTTCTCACACTCCTTAACATAAATATATCCATCCTTAAACATGTCTGGCTAATAAAAACAACTCCTCAAAATTTTGAAAGCAGTGACAGACAATGAGAAGTTCCCTCCACAGGTTTCACCATGGTAAATCTCCAGAAGTTTTTGATGTTGAGGTTTATCTACACACCTTAAGTATGTTCCATCCAAACCTTTCTTGTACAAAACATCCCGCCAAATTACATACTTAGCAGCCTTTAACTTAAGATTCCTTTGTTCTTTTGCTGACAAATGACTTGGGTAGCTGCCATAAGTCAAATAATAGGCCACATCAGAGAACCAGGTATCCTCCAATCCAACAAAAAGAGTTAATGGTAATTTTGCTTCAGTTTCCATCTCATTTTCTGCTATTAACCTGCATAAGCCTTGTCCTTTGACTGTCTTCATAGGGAAAATATCTAAATCATATTCTTGAATTTTTGTTACCCAAGTTGCTCTTTTATTGAGTCCAACCTCTTGCTAAGTTAAAATGCTTTTCACCGCGAAGTCTTGAACAAAAACCAAAGAGTGAGAGTGTAGAATGTAATACCTAAACTGTTTCACAGTCTTGACTACAGCAAAGGCGTGTTTCTCCAAGAGTGAGTACTTAAGCTCATGCTTCTTGAGTGGAATACTCATGAATGCTATAGGTGTTTCAGCCTCATATTCATCCATCTGTAATAGTATTCCAGACATCGTATGTTCTGATGCATAGCAATACAAAATGAAGTCCTTTATGAAATCCGGGTTAATGAGAGTAGGCGCATTTGCAACTGAACCCTTGATTCTTTCAAAAGATTCATTGGCCTCTTCAGTCCATTTGAAAGGATGTTGTTCACTCAACAAGCTGATGATGTGTTTTGTAGTTTCTGCAAACTCCGAAATGAATCTCCTTAAGAAATTCACTTGACCAAAGAAAGACCTTACTCCAGTCCAGTTTGAAGGTAAACTAAGACATTGAATTGCATCAACTCTCTCAGGATCAATCTTGACTCCTTCCTTTGAAACAATATGTCCTAGGAATTTGCCCTCTGTGACATAGAAAACTGATTTCTTTGGGTTCAGGGAGATTCCATGCTCTCGACAATGCTGCAAGACTGCCCTTAGATCCTTGAGATGGTTCTTCCTCTCTTTAGAAAATACCGTCGGGTCATCCAGGTAAACAACAATAATTTTATCCCGAAAATCTTTAAAAGAGAAATCCATAGCTCTTTGAAAGATGGCTCTGGCATTTATTAAACTGAAAGGCATACAGTTATATGCAAATGTTCCCCATGGAGTAATGAATGTTGTCTTGTGTTGTTCATGCTCTGCAACACTAATTTGATTGTAACCAGAAAAACCGTCTAACATCGAAATCATCTCTGACCCGAATACCGTTTGCAGAATGTGATCCATATTGGGTAAAGCGTAGTTGTCCTTCAGACTTGCCTGATTCAAATTATGAAAATCCACACAAATACAAATCTCCCCATTCTTCTTCCTTATGGGCACAATGTTGGCTACCCAAGTAGAGTGATGAATTGGATATATGATTCTGGCCTTAAGCATTTTATCAACCTCTTTAAAAATTGCATCTGCCATTATGGGGTTGAAATTTCTCAATTTTTGTTTGAAAGGAGAGACGCCTAGCTTCAACGGAATTTGATGCTGAAAATGTCCATCTCTAAACTCCTTCAAATCATCGTAAGACCAAGCGAAAACATCAATGTATTGTTTCAGTAGTGTCCCAAGTATTCATTTTTCCTCCGGAGAACAACACTTGCCAATTGTTACTTCTTTTGGGTTGGACTCATCGTCCAGATTTATTTTCTTGCAAATTCCTTTCCTATCATCCTTGGGGAATTTCTTGCCTATGAACGCATCATCTCTGATGAAAAACCTCTCCAGAGTCACTAGCCCTTTCAGAATTTTGTTGCCCTTGAGCTGAACAAAACTATTTGTGGGATCAACATCCGGGTCTGGTCTAAACTCCTTGCAGTTATTTTCTGAACCTTCAAAATATGATTGGGAGAATGACTAAACACATTCTAGAAAATCTTTGATCTGAGCATCTGCATCAAATACTTGCCAATGATTTACATTATGAAGGACATTAGGCCTATAAATCATTTCAATCCTATATGAATTATCCTTGAAGTTTGGATGTGGTAACAAAAGTGAAGCTGAAACGGCCAACGAATCTGCCCTATTGTTTTGATCCCTCGATATGGCTTCAATTGAGAAAGAATCAAAGAATTATAACTCATCCCAAGCCCTATTTTTATAATGTCTCAATTTGTCATTCTTAACTGTATAGACATTTCTCACCTATCTGACAATCAACTCTACATCACCCTTAACTTTGAGCAATTTGATACCTTTACATCTGGCCTCATTTAATCCTAATAATAATGCCTCATACTCTGTAGTATTGTTAGTATTCTTAAAATCCAACTTGAAAGAAAAAGGAAAGATATTACCATTGGGTGACAACAAAACTACCCCTGCTCCAAAGCCAGAGTTAGTGCAACTTCCATCAAATTCCATCTGCCACAACCCACCAAGTTCGTCAACTACTTCTTCAGGTTCCCTTTCGCCAGGTGCAAGGATGAGATAGTTTCCAAACTCGCATTCTTGAAACAAAATCCGGGCTTCAGGGTTATCCGAAGGAAAAACAGTGTACTTATTTTTTGGCTCAAGTTCAAGCTTGATTTTCTATTTTCCAAGAGGAATAATAGCTTCAGACCAGTCCATCTTGATTTCACCTCCAAGGTCCTTACAAAAATTTCTACTCAACAGAATCCTATAACTTGTGGGAATGTCAGCAACCAAGATAGTCAATTTTACTCTTTTATCAGGGCATGTTGCAAGCACTGCCTGGACATCTTTTACCTGTCCAATAAGAGGAACATGTTTCCCATCCATCGAAAAACATCTCCCATATGTTTTCATGAGAGTCAAACCTAAAGACCTAGCAACGGGTGAAGGCATTATGTTGTCTGATGCCCCTAAATCTATTATGCAATTGCTAATCTTTTGACCATTTAGGAGAAGAGATATGTAGAAAGGTTTAGGTTTCAGAACCTCAACCTCAAGCCCATTTTTAGCATCATGAAAAGCACAGGGATCAGCCAAGTTAGCTAATGGGCACGGGACAGATGAAGATTTTTCAGCAGCAATCAAATCACTATTCTCCACACGTCCGTGCACCAAGGACTCCAAAGAGGAGTCTCCTTTAACATATTTGACCAACTTATCTAGTTCTTTTGGGTTCAATTTCAGATACTCAGTAGTGGACAATTGAATAGTAGAAGCTTTACAAAATTCAATGATGTTAGAGGAGGAAGAAGAAGAGCTATTGTTATCCTCATGAGTCCTTTGCAAAATCCTAACCTCAGGAGTGTTTGAATGAGAGGAAGAGCTATTATTTGGGAGATCTTTACCTTTGAAATTACCTCTAGAAGGGTTCACAAAAGGAGAAGACTGGGAAGTTCGTTGATTCCTTGTTAGGATTGCACATGCAGGACCTTCAAGGGTTGCCAAAATATTACTACCTCTTTCTGAATCTGACTCATATTCGAGGTAGAATGATCCAGAGTCGCCAGGTACCTCTTGAATTTTCTCTGCTTCAGTGAACTCACCTAATTCATCCTTTGTGTTTTAAATTTGAACATGTCTTATCATATCAGGACAAGAACCCCCATCATGATCTATGGTAAGATGGAATGAACACATGACACCCTTGTTGGGAGGTGCCTCTATTTGCAATCTTTGTGGAGCAGTAGGCAATTGTAACGATCGTCCGTAATTATACTGATTTGGAGTTTTTCTGCTTATATCTTGATAAGGCTGTGGATAGGAATTTCTAAGCTTTGGTATCTGCCTCTTCAAAGCAATCATATCATTAACAAGCCGTTGAACAACTGGGTCAGTGGAAGAGGTAGATGCCTGAGCTTGACCTTGAGGAGTTTGTACATCCTTTCTCCATTTCTCGGCTGTTATTAGATCATCTTCAAGCTGTATAGCTTCATTTTGTGCAATCTCGAGATCAACCGGCCTATTTCTTCTAAGGTGAAAACCTACATCAGGAGGCATGGAATTTATGAAGAAACGTTGTTGATTATCAGCGGTTGGCCTTCTGGCTTGAGAAATTTTATGGATAATCTTATTATACTTGGCTACATAGTCCCTCATTGGCTCATGAATTTCTTTTTTCATTTGTGTGAGCTGAGCCAGTAACGAATGTTCATCATCAACACTTTTGAACCTTTTCTCAAAAGCGATTTTCATTGTTTGTCAGTCAGTTATGGACCCTGCTCGCAGATGACTAAACCAATCAGTTGCCCCCTCAGTAAGAGTTTGAGCAAAAAGCCTAACAACCACATCTTCATATTGGACTGCCAGAATCCCAGTGGCTACATTAAAAGAATTCAAGTGCTCTTCAATTGAGACTTTTCCATCTCCATTATATTTAGGTAGGACATCCCTCACCCCTTTTGGAAGCGGATTATGAGCTCCGAGAGCAAGACGTCCAATAGCGGCACCCCAAGGTTGGGCCATAATGAACACAGGATAAATAGTTACTAGAGGAGGAGCTTGAACTCCAGTAAGCGTTAGTGCTTGCCTAGGGTTTGAAGAAGAAGGTATAGGAGTAATTCTGACAGGAGAGGAAGGCCTACTTTTAGAGTTTCTTTTGGGAGTAAAGTTGGTGGCAAATGACAACCCTTGCAATTCTTCAAAACAATTCTCAATTATTCCCTCCCTCCTCTGTGATCTGATATAAGGACGAGAATCTAGTGTTGTTACCCCTAGGGTTCTCAGGTCTTCAACAACTCCATTAAACCCAACAATATTCCCATACCTTGGAAATTTGTTTTAAGCAAGACAGGCCTGTGAGTATTGTTTGTTATTTTTTAATACAACTCTTTCAAACTCAAAGTATGATGGTCTATTGAAAGTTCTAATTGCTTTGTCGTGTTTCCCCAGTAGAGTCACCAAAAATATGTTAGTGAACACATTTGTCCTTTCTTAAAATGATCAATTTTAAACACTGTCGCCTTCTTTTAAAGACAAGTGTTCAACTAAACACTTGGGTAAGTGTTATATAAACCACTTCCCTCTGAATTTTCTATAGGTATAGCTCCCTATTTCAGTTATTCAACGAATAATCTAATTAATTTTATTTGAGTAGTAGCTTTTAACCTGAAAGCATGTAAGGTTGCCTACTTCATTCTTTTATGAAAGGACAATATTTCACACGTATTTCTGAGAAAAAACTATCTTTTCAATCTTTTCAATGCAAGAGATGGAAGTAACTGAATCAAAGTTTAGAACACCGTTCCCACAATTCCAATAAGAAAATGAACAGATAAGAGAAATTGAATCTGCTCTCAAACACAAATCTTTTCTTAAAAACAAACACTTAAAGGAAGGAGCACCAGAAAAATAATAATTTTCTGTAATAGAAAGGTCATTACTGTTATTTGATTAGATAAGCATATGCAAAGATATGTGTCTACACAAATTCAAAACCCACAGATTTTCCTTCTCCCAAAAATAGTATGATCTTTGTATATATATATATATATATATTCTTATGCAACAAAGGCACGATAATATATCTGTAAATCATTTTCTATTCCAGATTTTAAAAGTTTGATTCTTCCTTCGGCAAAATAGAAACTTTACAGGACAGAGGGAAAACAAAAACTAACAAAAATTTGTCACCAAATCTAACCTCTATTCTATCTATCCTTCTATAATTTATACTTTTTAGAATAGGGGAGGTCTCCCTGAAAACTTGACCTCCCCCAAAATAGTTATGAAACCAACAAGATGTATTTTGGGACAGATGTCCCAAAGTCTTTGCATAAACATGAGAAATTACATAAATAAAGGACTTGGATCAATGCATTATGTCGCTTTCCCATCACCATCATCCTCTCCACTTTCATGGGCATCATGGGCGGTTGTGAGCTCCTGGATAATGGATTGGTTCAGAACCTTCATCGCATTGAGCTTTGCCTTCGCCGCTTACTTATCCACTTCACCATCTTTTCAGAATGTTTCGGTAACTGATCATTTCCAATGAAGGTCATAGACTCAATCCTAGCCACTCTTGTTATATCTTCTGGAGTGAAATTACCCTTCGCTTTGATTTTCTCCATGTTTATCCAGAAAGCCCTGATTACATCCTGTGTGTTCAACCTGCAAATCCCCAATTGCCAATCATGGTCAGGGTTAACCACCTTGTTATCATTAACTATACTGCACTGGAGATCCTGGAGCTCATAAACATAGGTCTTAGCATTGGAGATCACAAACTTGAAGGTAAGCACCCGCCACATTATGGTTTTCTTCAGCACAAAGAGTTGACATTCATCTGCTACCAGTTTGATTGAGTGTTCCGTCAGAAACCTGGTCACCCCATATTCTTCTATTTTGGCGAACAAAGGCAAGATATTCTGCCATTTGTGTTCCTCTTTCTCCCACGACACAAGCTGATTTTGAACTTCAGCGATTAGACTTAGTATCTCATCACATAACTTCTGGGAGTCAATGATATACTTCTCCCCATCCTTGACTATTCCCTCAATCCATTTCTCCACGGCTTTTGCAATACTCTTGGCCCGTTGAACTTGGCTCATTAACTTTTTATTTTCTGGTGAAGTTGGGTCGAATTTCTCTGTAGCATGAGATAGGGAGTGCAACAAAGCAACCAATGTTGTCGATGAACTGGGCAAGAATATTTATGTGTCATTTTACCTCTCTCTTTTCCCACCCATCCTTCTTCGAGTTGGTGAGTATTTTCTTTGCAGATACCTAGAAGAAATGATTGTCTGAGTCTCTACTCATATTTCCCAGCTCCACCTTTGTGATCTCAAAATCATTAGGACTAGCTTCCTTGTTTTCATCCTTGGGTTTGTATGAGACGATTTCGGCGACCCATTTTCTAGTTCCTTCATCATTGTCCAGGCAAGCGGCCATTTTGAACCTTTTTGGTTTGGGGCCCTTCTCTGTGTACTTAACGATCAATTCTTGAATTGGAATAGTCACGAGAAGAAAATTTTGCTTTCTGTTCACTGAAGTGGTCAACCACTTAGGAGTTGCGCTAGAACTAGTTGTTCTTTCGATCGTTGGAAGGTGGTGTCATGGCCACAGTCACCGTATGAGAATCTAGAGCATTAGCAACATCGCTATCCAGGTCCTCAACTTCAAATATTTGGGCATCAAGAATCGTATCTTTCAGCCCTGTATCCTTTGCTTGATCCATTTTTCTTTGAGCAGCACTTCGGGATTTGGTATGTCGAGGGGTACAGAAATCCAAAGCTGAATTAGACCTATGTCTAAGCTGGGGCGGCTTTTTATCTTTACCTGCATGAACAGGCATAGAAGCATTGTTAGAAAGATGTTCTGGTGAACGTAGAGGGACCTCATTACTTCTCATAGAATTAGACTTAACACCTAATTTCGCTGCTTTCTTCCTGGCAAACCAAGCCACGGTCCTCTCCAAAACTCCTTTGGTCCTTAACTGTATATCATCTTTCTCCTCTTCATCCCAGTCGATTGGAGGCATTTCAAATTTTGCGCGGGCTAAATATCCTAGTTCAAATAGCTCTAGATAATCCTCTTCGAGCCCCTTAATGTCCAGCTTTAACTGTAATGAAACGACTTGTTCTAACACCATCCTCATATTTCCCTTTTTAAAAACCTCAAGCTCATCGCTAAAAGCTTCCCATAAGTCTTCCAATTGCAGCATTGGGAGGTATGGCATTAGACCAAGACTTTGGGAAAATCCCTTATTATCAAAACCTTTCCTTTTAGGATACAGGGAAAAATTGAAATTCCTAAGATCTGCTCCAATATTCAAAGCGTCAAAAATTGAACTGCTGGACAACACGCCCAATTGGATGGGAAAGTGACCCTCCCATTTATCCCTGGGTTGTGCCTTTTTTATTATAGAGGTCAGCTACCCACATATCTCTGCCAAAATAAAGCAATCTGAACAAAAGTGAGGGAGCTTGAAGGGCTCCTCTTCAAAGCCGCCTATCCTTATATAGTAGAAGTGTCGAAACTAGATATAGAAACTGCCAAACCTCTTTATCAATGTCTGCGCATCTTCAGAGATTCTTTTGGCTTTCGTATTCTTCAATCCATGGCACAAGTCGCCTA
Organism: Cryptomeria japonica; assembly: GCF_030272615.1. Taxonomy (NCBI): domain Eukaryota; kingdom Viridiplantae; phylum Streptophyta; class Pinopsida; order Cupressales; family Cupressaceae; genus Cryptomeria; species Cryptomeria japonica. The sequence continues at coordinate 121,574,324 of NC_081405.1, forward strand.
GAAAAGCATTGTGCACCCTTCTGAAATCCCGCAAGGCCTTATCCTTTTGTAGCATGGGATAGAACTCATATACGGGAACATCATCCTCAGTGAGTTGTTTTGGTATTCCAACTAATTCCTTAACACATGCCAAACAATACAAGAGATACGAAGACATAAAGAAGTTATGTTTGAACTGTTTAGCCATGCTCAGTTGCTCCCTCAGTGAATCAGCAAACAACTCAGCCCAATCAAGATAATGCTTCCCTTCTAAAACCAGTTGCAGCAATAAATCTAGTTTTCAAAGCTATAAGCTTCAGCAGACCCTCTGGCTCGATGCAACAAAAGCATAACATCATGAATGTGAGGCAACATGTGATTCTTATTAGGATTCTTGGGTAATCTGGAACCACCTCTTTGAGGAACCTTCAACCAGAATTTTGCTGCGTTGTTACGGTGTCTGGTTCTATCTGCGTTGAGCTTGGTGATTGAATAAGCAGGGGAAAAGTTGGAGAACTGGTAATCAGGTATCTTGAAGATGGAGGAAATTACTTCATGATTTATGGCAAGAATGGTTTCACCATTGTCTCTCCTAATGGTCTCAGAGACTGGGTCATATCTAGCGATACATTCCTGAATCAATTCTGGGCAGGGAATGGCTAGGGGAAAAGCTGCCGCTTCTATGAGACCGCTACTCAAAATCTCCACACCAAAATACTTGTCAATTCCCTTGAACACCCTCTCTTTTAAAACCTCAAGATTTTCCCCTTTTAGGTCAGTATCGCTAACTATGGGTTCAGTACATGCAAGGCTAAAAACATTCTCAAACAAATGCAGTGTGGACTTCATAATTCAAAGCAATAAGCCTTAATTGGTTGCAGCAAACCTTTCTATGAGAGAGAAAATGCAAGTTAAAACTATTGGAGAGAAAAAGAAAAGGACTCACCTTCACAGTTGAACAACCAGACGGCGACTAGCAGCAAACAAGACTCCTATCCAGGAAAAATAAAACAGCAGCAACGAGAAATAAGATGCAGAGTACTAATGATCTTTCATACCTTATAGTGAGGGCAATGATAGGGAACCATTAAATGCAATAATTCCAATTATTAGATTGAGTGTGTTAAGTTTGTGGATTGGACATCGCACGCATGCATTGAATGCATGGCGATGTTTTTTAAGTAACCGCCAGTTCCCGAAATGATTACTTACTTCGAAAAGCCAAGGATTGACATCACTTAAAACATGGTTCACCTTCCTCATATTTGGCAATGAATGCATCATCAAATCATCTAACCCATGGGAGACACCAACTTTGTACACACATGAACATCCTGAACAGACTTCATTAGAGTTCAAGTAGTTCAAGGTGTACACCGCGCTCGGGGAAAATCTTTGCTGAGAATATTAATTATGCCAAGCTGCTGACCATTTGTGCTATGTTGAACATGTTGAACACGTTTGAACCTCTTGAACTTAGTTCAATGAGTTCAACGCCCAGAGAGAGATGATGTAACACATTACCAAAAAAGAGACCTTTAAAGAGCCGCTGCAAGACACTTAAAGAAAATGTTAGCATGAAAACCTCCCTGAACACCTAGGAACCTGTAGAACCTAAATGAACCTATTGAACCTGGTTCAAGATAGTTCAACGTGTTCACAGAGTTCAACCAATTACTAAAATCGACATTTTTGATTGAAAGATGATTTACAAACATACTAAGGGCTTGAACCGAGGTGTTACAAGAAAAACAAGGACTCTAAATGGAATTTTTATAGGATGACTCTCTCTTGTCATGAGGAATAAATGACGCAGTAACATATGTCTTTTGTGAATTATTCCAATGAAGTTTTGGGACATGTACTAATGGTGTCTACATGGGAAGTTCACTAAGTTACATGATCTCATGCAAAATACAGTCATGGATCACTATGGCTTTCTGACTATAGCGTATACCTTGACCATATGAGCATGAACCATTATGGAGGGTCCATATTCTTTATACTTTATTTATGTTTTTTGTTTGCAGGTACCATGCTCGGTCATTGGTTTTTCACTGCCTCATCCAAGTTCAATATTATCATGCTCAATGATGAAAATAAAAACATTATGGATCGTCATTCCATCTCATCTGTTTATATTACATTTCATTGCATGTCACCCATCCATTTAATCATTCATTATTCATATGCATGGTTTTGTCTACAGGTGTGAACAAGAATAATATGAGAAGTTATGGGAAAATGAGTTGGTCTTGAATACAATCACGACAGAGTTCTCTGATACATCATCGATACATCATGCAAAGTCTACACAATATTGCATTCATCTATCATAATCACATCATCATTACATTTAGTTACATTTAAATACATATAGTTCATTATCATTTATTAGCATTAACATCATTATATCATTTCATTATTGCACAAATCATGACATTTAGATCCATTTATAACATTGCATTTATTACCATTATTAGCCATTACTATGCATTCATTTAGTATCATTTACCATCATTTAAAAACTTGTTTACCATACATTTGTTTAGATTTCCATAGTTGTATACAGTTATTTATCTATCCATGAGTTAGGTGCATTCATTTATCCATCTAGTATATTCTTATACTCATTCATTTCATCTTACAACAAATTTCATTTAAGATTCATTAGAATGCATTCATTATCCTTTTAATTGCATTAAGGTGGAGTTATTCATTACTCATACGTTGCATTATCATCACATTATCATTTTGCTTAGCTATATTTCATCAACATTTAGAATCATAACAAAACCATTTGTCTCAAAATTGGTTTATACATCACTCATATACATTCATTTAGATATCATCATATAAACATTTGTACTTACATTTGTTTATCTATATTGCATTCATCTAGAGGCATTTACATAAAACATTCCATTCATTGCATTTCAATATAATCAACATCATTGCATATCATTATCTCATCATCGCATCGCCATAAAATACAAGTACTATCTATATCATCATTAGCATAATTTCATTATGCATACATAATCATCATAGCATTTACATACATGAAGCATTAACATCAACAAATCATACATATCAACCTGCATCCACATGTTAGCATCTCATTCATAAAACATGCATATAGACATCATATAGGAATAAATCATCATGAAACATGCATAAATAAATCATATCATCAACGCATCCATATAGAAAGTACAAGTATCCATCTAAGAATCAATCATAAGATCATCATCTTGCATAAAAAAACATACATATCATCAACATGCATATCATCACAAAATATGGGATCTCCTCATATATCATATCATATCGACAAAAACATTCATGTATCAGAGTACAATGAAGTCCAAAATATCGGCTACCAAGAGCCATCCAAGACACAATCCAAAATGACAATATAAAAGCATACAAGAATGCCCTCTCAAATGCCACTCTGATCGGATGTTGCACCACCATCATCACCTACTCCCCCACTACCCCCTGCACCACCTGATCTATCTCTCTGGAGGACCCATCACACCCCCACTGCTCTGCATCCTCTGAGATCACTCTGATCTTTCCCACCGCATCTGGGAATAGCTCAGTGCTCGTTGACTAGCTGGCACCACCTGCTCATATAACCCCCTGGTGCAGGATCACCTAGGTTTCATTTTCATCTCAGGTTTGATAGCAATTTTGGTTTTTATTAGTTTTAAGTTGGAAATTTGTCTAAGATGTTTTTGAAGTTGTTCTAGGTTGTTTGGATGAGTTTTGAACTCATTGTGTGGTTTTGGTTTCTTGTTTTCATCTTTTTGCTCAAAGTTGCTAGTTTGGAGTTGCCTAGCAAAATGATGGAAAAGTGAGTTTTTAATGTGGTTTTTGTTTTGAAAGTGCTTAGACATGTCTTATGCTTGGTTTGTAGGTGTGAGTAGTGCTCTTAGTTGATTGTAGGTCTTTGAGATCAACCTTGCATTTTCTAGGCACCAAAAGTTGTCATTTAGGCATCAAAATGTCAAATTTAAGTGCTCTTGGACATGTACCTGTCCATACATGAGGCTAGCCAACTGGGAGAGGTATTTAATCTCCTATTTGAGCTATTGTAAGGGTTGAACATTCAAAATTATTAGGCATTTTGAGAATTTGCACTAAAAGTTCCTTGTTTTTCACTATGTTTTGACTCCAAGTGAGCAGCAGTTCATATGCCTGTTGTACTTGTCCATACTATTTTGGCATTTTCATGTTCTCTCATGTTTCTTGAAGCTTTTCCCTTTGGTGGCATTTAATTTCATCAAGTTTTGAGTTTTGTGCAAAAATATTTGGTTTTGACAATTTCACTGCCTTGTCTAGGAAATTGGCAAGGATGCTTGACCAACTTGGCTTCTTGAGGCCCTAAATGCTCATGGCTTCCCAAGAACCAGTTGGTCAACTTGTAAGATATGTACATACTTGTTTTGATTTCAAAAGTGCAGGTGTAAGGATTTTTGTGGCCATGAAGCCCTAGGCAAGTGTGCCATTTGGCTAGGGTCTTTGAAGAAGTTTGATGCTTTGCTCTTCTATATCAAATGCATTCATTAGATGGATAGACTTGTCTTGTTGTCCAAGTTTTTAGATGAAAGCTAAGAGACTTTCAAAGCCAAGAGAAGAAAGGTTGCATTTTCAGTTTGTGTAAATTGTAACAAAACAGTGAGTAACTGTTTTGGAGTTTGTATCCACTCAATTGCTTGCTCTCCACCATATATTGGTGTGTGTAAAGCTTGGTTTCTTCTCAATTTGTTTGTAAACAAGGACAGGGGGTGGTGTTAGATCCTACCCATGGGTTTTGTGTTTGCCAAGATCAAGCAATGATCTCTTTAGGCAAAGTTGAAACACCCTGTAGGCTGTCACAGTCATTTATGACTGATTTTAGCATTTTAAATGAAGTTGTTATTGCATTCTTCCTCTTCCAAATAGCAGGTATGAAGGACTACAAACAACCAAGGACAGAGCAGTGATAGAAAGGCACCAATTAGACCTTTGCAAAGGTGTTTTGACAGTGGTAAAGTGCAGGTCAAAGTGTGAAAAAATAGTGAAAGGGCAAAGTGCAGTGATATTTAGATTTGACAGTAAATGAAACAATGTTTGTAAATTGCCTAATGTTTTTGTGCAGAGCTAATGATGGTTCTCTTTTGTCTCTAACGACAGACATGTTTACATGATTGAATGTAATTTGTATTTAAGCAAAGATGTGTTTGTAGAAAGCAAGAATGGAAAAGTTGTCAATTGTTGCACTCTCCTTATGTGCATTTTGTGAAATCTTGTTCTTTAGCCTTTGAAGGTGTCAATCTACTTTATTATGGAATAATTAGTATGTGACATGGTAGGACTAAGGTTTCCTAACTCACCTTTGAAGGTTTCTTGCCTATAGTTGATTTTGCCATTAAAACCCTTGCAAACTCTCCTTTTGCACCCATTTTTTGGGACAGTCATGGAGAAGGCCTAAGGGACCCTGCAACTTAGAAAATATTCAAGAACTCCCAAAAGGGTGTCCAAATATCAACTTCTTTTTGTCTGGAAGTCCATCACTAGAGCAGGGTGAGCACAAAACCCCAAAAGGAGGGCTAATTCCTAATAGCCCGTTGTAGGCCTAAAACTTGGATTTTGTCAAATCGGGTATCACAAAGAAGGTTGTAAAGCAAAAAAACCAACAAATCAAGTTGAAATAAGTGAACCTTACATGAATCCAACACATTTGGTGAGTTTGACTCTATAAGTCAGTTTTGTAGCATTTGTGAAGGAATACTAAAACAATGGAGTTGAAGCCCTTGAACAACCAGGAAGTGTTTGACTTAGGGAGGTGGAACAAGGAGAGTTGCTAGGTTTCCTACTAGCTTTTTGCACTCTGATTTTGGTGTCTACACCATGAAATAGAAAGAACCTACCACTTAGTAACCATACAAGCCACTTAGGCAATCCACTTGCACCACCTCCCTATCACCCCCGCCAATACTCTATCCCAGTCTGTGCTCGTCGAATCTCCCTCATCACCTCCTCAGAAGGACCCTGTGCTCCTACTCCAACTTGGACTCTCTCTTGCAGCTCTGATAATCTCTCCATTGCATCATCCCTCTCCTGCAGCACTCTGGTCAACTCTGACTATCATGCAAACAGCTGCACATCTCTAGCTGCCACCTCTGCCTCCATATCCTCGAGTCAAGTCTGGAAGAATAATATCATATGATCCCATAGATCTCCACCCCCTATCGCTCCCTCCTCTGTATCCATAGATGCCTCTCCAGTGGCTCCCTCTCCAGTGGCTCCCTCCCCTATCTCCATAGGTACTTGTCCCTCACCTGCATCCCTGCCACCTAATCTCATGCCTCCCTGCATCAAAGATCCCTGCGATAGTCACAATTGCTGCCTGCCTCTCCCTCTCCGTTGTAATCATCCACCACCCCCACCTCCACCTCCGAATCCACCACCTCCTCCAAAACCCCCACCCCCTTCTCCCCCTCCTCCATCACCACCTCCTCCATCCCCACCACCACCATCTCCTCTCCCTTGTACACCTATGCCATCTCCTCTCCTCCTTTGTCCCTATCTCCTCTCCTCCTCAAAGGATGGAATAGGCTCTGCTAGATCTGATATCCAAGGAATCGGATGTGCCACAATGTACTGCGTGTACTCATCTGACACCCCAGCATCTACCACCCCCTGCCTCATCTGCCATGGTCTAGCCTATAGCGTGCGGAACTCTACCAATTCCTAATCATATAGTAACATTGGTCCCCAAAGGAACCTCTCTCGGACTACTCTAGCATACTCTCTAGAACCACTTGACAATCCTTGCCTCCACCCAAACTGTCTCAGCACTCTACCCGGAAGTTGTCTCTCCACATTGTAGGTTGTTCTACCAATGAGGTATCATGTCATAAACACATACGACAACGCCTCTGCATCATCCTCCCATGGCTCACACTTAATATATGGCCTCCAGATCATGGTATCCAAATCATCAAGTGCCCACTGCCACCACTCTAACTTCCCCAGGTGGGGCTGACTCATCATACCTCCATACATGTATATATGGTTGGTCCATGATAACTCAATGATGAGTGAATAGTACCAAACCGATACTGAGAGGGGGGGATGAATCAGTACAAGCAAAAATACAGTCCTAAACTGGTTTGATAGCAAACACTTCAAATGACTGGCAGACAGTGATATCGATTTGAAACAAAGTGCAACCGGTAAAGCTAAGAATGTCTGAGTCAAGCATTAACCGGTTACTCACTTAGCTTTTCACTCAACTCAAGACTACACTACCATTTCACCCTTATGCATAAACAGGTAATCTATAATCAGACCACAATAACAGCTAGTTCAACATGTTTTATTGATAGGCATAAAACACAGAACCATCATATGCTTGACAGACAATAGCAAAGCATCACACATGACACACATATTTTTCACGTGGAAACCCAACTGGGAAAAACCACAGTGGGGATGAATACCCACAAGCTATTTTTGAACTCTTTAGAGGTCTGCTCTGTTAGAAGCCTTGTTCAGTTAGAGACATTACAATAGGTTCTGCTAGGAACCGATCCTGTTAGGGATCACTCGGTTAAGGGATGGCTACAATACCCGGTTAAGGGTTAAACCCTATTAAAGGTTACCTTGTTAGAGGATTTCAAGAACTCAATAGCTAAAGGATTCCAAACTTAGTAGCTTTGAATTACCCTGTTAAAGTATTTTCAGCAAGCCGATTAAGGCTACCCTGTTAAGGGATTTTCCAGTTGTTGAGGTGGTTAGAGATCAACAGGTATTACAATGATCTAGTAATAGCACTCAATACCAATGTAGATCCACTTAAGCTCCTCTTCACCTTCTACACTTACACTCTGTAGGTATCACTTCTCTCCTTTTGGTCTGGCAAGAATCACGTATCCCTTCTCTTGGATACACACACACAACTTTTGCCAACAACCTTAGAAAGAGACACAACATTGACCTTATAGGAAAATAGATAGGTCGGTAGCATAAACCCTAAACCCTAAACCTATTAGGTTAAGGAATTCAAACGATTCAATCCTGACCATTGAGCACACTACATTAAATGCAGCAGATCTTGATCCAAAGTCAAGACATTCTCCATCGTTCATTTCCACCAATTTTATGGCGGCCGATAACCCATCACATGTTATCACCATTTTATAGACTTCGCACATTCCCGAGGTAGATAGGAACAATCTCCCTCATGCAAGATCCTTCATGCACACAGGCTTACATGGCAACACAATCTATTCTTCTTTACAATGCTAACTCATCACACAATATCATCGGTTGAGCCACATAGGCTTGAAGCACATCAACCGGAAACCTAAAGTTGAGACTACCAATCGGTAGTCATACAATACTTCCATATGCTGGTTCCCATAACTATATGCCGGTTCATCATGAACAAGCACACCGCTTCACTTTGGCACAAATGTCAGTTCACAGTGTTATACCAGTTCTCACATATGCCGATTCACACCTCTTCAACATATTGACATCAATGACAACATACAATATCATTATGTCCTCATACCGGTTCACATAATGCCAATAATATCCCCCTTTGACATTGATGGCAATATACAAAGATATCTCTCTGCTTCACATCTTCTCCCCCAATTTCTGCAGATATCTTTTCCACTTCACATCTTCTCCCCCTTTGACAATAATGCCAAAGTGGAGGCACAAGCTTCCCTGTTCCATTATGTTGCTCCCCCTGAGGAGTAGCATCCTTCAACACATCAATCCAAAATAAATTTGACTATGCAATACCTGACTGATGTGGAGCATATGCTTTTAGTTCACCTCCTGAAGGGGCAATACCCCTAATTCACCTCTTAAGTATGTAAATGTAGTCTTTGGGAGAGGCTTGGTGAATATGTCTACTAACTGCTCCTTACTAGAAATATGCTCCAATGCAATCTCTTTGTTTTGAACCTTTTCCCTCAATAAATGATACTTAAGCTCAAAGTGCTTGGTTCTAGAATGTAAAACCGAATTCTTGGAGATATTAATTGCACTAGTATTGTCACAAAATATACTTACCAGTTCAGATACAGGAACTTTGAAGCCATTCAATACATGCTTCATCCAAATTGTCTGAGTACAGTTCATGAAAGTTGCAACATACTCTGCTTCTGCTACAGACTAAGAGATACAACTCTGCTTTGTACTCATCCATGAGACCAGTCTACCACCAAGGAAGAATGCACCACCGGTTGTGCTCTTCCGGTCATCTACATTACTAGCCCAATCAACATATGTGAACACTTTCAGGTTAAAATCATTATTGTATGGATACCATAACCCATAGTCAATAGTTCCTTTTAGATACCTAAGAATCCACTTGACTACAACCAGGTGGGATTCTCTTGGACTTTTCTGGAATCTTGTAGTAATGCCAACTACGTGTGCAATATTTGGTCTGTTATTCTCTACATAATGCAACTTACCAATCATTGATCGGTATTCCTTCTCATCAACCAATGCAGAGTCAACCTCTTTGGATAGTTTACAACCGGTCACCATCAGTGTACCAACTGGTTTGCTATCTTCCATGCCAAAGGTCTTCAACACCTCTTTGACATACTTGGACTGAGTGATAAAGATTCCATCCTTCATCTGCTGGATCTACAGTTCAATGAAGAACTTAACCTCCCCTATAAGTGACATCTCAAACTCTTTCTTCATCTCATCTACAAATTCATGACTCATCTTGTCATCTCCACCAAAGATAATGTCATCAACAAATACCTCACAGATCAGGATCTGATCTCCTTCAGACTTCAAGTAGATATTGCTATCTTCACTTGTTCTCTCAAATCCAATCTTCACAAGATGGGAATGCAGGAGTTCATACCATGCTCTAGGTGCCTTCTTTAGCCCGTATAAGGCTTTATGTAGCCTACATACCATGTCAATGTCTTCAGATAGGGAAAACCCATCTGGTTGCTCTATATACACCTCCTCTTCAAGTACACCATTTAGGAATGCAGATTTTACATCCATTTGATATACTTTGAAGCCTTTAAAAGTTGCATGTGCAAGAAGCATACGAACTCCTTCCAATCTGGCTACAGGACCAAAGGTTTCTCCATAGTCTTCTCCTTCTTCTTGGGCATATCCTTTGCACACCAGTCTGGCTTTGATCCTAATCACTGTGCCATCCTCATTCAGCTTATTTCTGAAGACCCATTTGGTACCAATGACATTTTTGTGCTCCGGTCTGGGTACCAAGGACCATGTACCATTTTTATCTATCTGGTCAAGTTCCTCTTCCATTGCCTCGATCCAGTCTTCATCCTTATGTGCCTCTTTGAATGTTTTAGGCTCGAATTCAGAGATCATACATTAGTTTTCTCTGACTTTTCATCTTGTAAGGATTCCTGCATCCTTATCTCCTATGATCTGCTTAGGATCATGATTCAGCTTGACATACCAAGGAATGGTCTTGATAGATTCCTCTTGCTTTTCTTCTTCATCCTCATCTCCATCAGTATCAGCATCTACATTTTCCAGTGTAGGAACACTGTTACTAATACTCGGTTGATTAACAACTGGTTCCCAGAAGGTTGCAACCAGTTCGTTTACCGCTTGCTCACTATCGGTTTCCTCAATTTTCTCAGAGGTTTCATCAACTCTTACATTGATGCTTTCCATAATTCTCTGAGTCCTATTGTTGAAGCACTTGAGAGCTTTGCTCTTGGTGGAATATCCTAGGAATATTCCCTGATCACATTTCACATCAAATTTGCTCTGGTGTTCACTCCTCTTGATGTAACATTTGCTACCAAAGACTCTAAAGTAGCTAACCATAGGTGTCTTACCAGTCCAATACTCATAAGGAATTTTATCCTTACCATTCTTCATGAGTACCCGGTTCATTGTGTAGACTGTAGTGCTTGCCGCTTCTCTCCAAAAGGTGTGACCTACCTTTCCTTGAATCAACATGGTTCTAGCTGCTTCAACCACAGTCCAATTATTCCTCTCTACTAGGCCATTCTGTTGTGGAGTCCGGGGGGCCGACAATTGCCTCTTGATGCCATGTTCTTCATAGTACTTGTTGAATTCACTGGAAGTGAATTCCCCTCCTTGATCATTTCTCAGGCACTTGATCCTTTTACCGATTTCCTTCTCCACTAATGCTTTGAAAGCTTTAAACTTTACAAAGGCTTTAGACTTGTCTTTCAAGAATGTGACCCAAATCATTCTTGAGCAGTCATTAGTGAGAATCATGAAGTACCTATCACCCTACACACTCCTAGTTTTCATAGGACCACACAAATCAGTATGCACAAGATCAAGCAAGTTGTTAGCAATGAAAGATTTACCTTTAAAGGTTGAGGAAGACATTTTCCCCAATTGACACTCTCTGCACAAGGTATTATCTGATTTTCTTAGCACTAGAAACCCTCTAACTGCCTTGATCTTACTGGCCTTTACAATGTTATTAAAGTTTACATGGCAGAGTCTCCTATGCCATATCCAACTATCATCAAATTTAGCCATAAGACATGTACTTATATTTGCATTCAGATGAAATAGGCTACCTTTGGTCTGCATGTCGGTGGCCACCAATTCACCATTCTTTCCTTTGATTCTGCAAACTCCATTCCAGAATTCTAGAGTGAGGCTACTGTCATTCAGCTGGGCAACACTTAGAAGGTTGTGTCTAAGACCATCAACCCAATACACATTGTCAGCACTACTCTTTCCATTCAGAGAGATGGACCCTCTGCCTTCGACCATGCATGGTGCATCATTGCCAAAGTGAACCACACCACCATCATACTCCTCCAAGTATAGAAACTTGCTCGATCACCAGTCATATGGTGATAATAGCCACTATCGATGATCCACTCATTGGAATTATCAAACCGGGAGACAAGAGCCTTCTTGTCTGACACATCTTCCTTGACAGCAACAAACACAATATCTTCATTTTCTTCATCCTCTGATTCTTCATCTGTGACACCTTCATCAACTACCACAAAACAGTTTCTCTGGTTTCCTCCTTTGAATTTCTTGAACCTTTCCGGTTTGTCCTTGTTGTCGCCATTAGGACAGTTTACAGCAATATGTCCTATCCGGTTGCAAGAAAAGCATTTCAAAGGTATCTTACATTTGTATTTGTCGGTTCCTTTAGGAAGTTTCCTAGCATGGAGAGCTTCAAATGCCATCAAAATCTCCTCATCATCCATTTCTCTGCTCTGTCTTGGTTCACCACTAGTGCTAGCTTCTTTTCCTTTTCTGGATGGTATAGCAGAAGCTTTAAAAGTTGATTCAATCTTTTGAACACTGCCATCAAAACTATTTAGCTCATAGGCTGTCAACTTTGCTATGATGGATTCCAAGGATACCTTAGTCTTGTCTATTGATCTTAGCTCCTGAATAGCAGCAACCCTTATTGCATAGACTGACAATAGGGATCTCGGGACTTTGCTTACCACAGTGGAGTCTTCTATTTTACCACCTGCACTCTTGGTATCTCCAATAATGGTTTTGATTCTTATTCCATATTGTTGAATGGTCTCACCTTCAACCATCCGCATATCTTCAAACTTCCCTCTCAGGCTTTCTTCCTTAGCCTATTTTACATGCTCATCACTGCCATAGATATTTTTAAGAGTATCCCATACCTCTTTGGGATTTACCCTGTCCTGAACATCAATAAACTCAATGTCAGATAAACTACTAATTAGGGCTTCCATGACTTGCCCATTTTCCTGTATCTCTCTCTTTTGGTCATCGGTGAGAGTACCGGTAGGGGCAACATAGACATTCTCAACATAGCTCCAGTGTTGAGCACCCATGCTTCTGATGTATATCTTCATCCTATCTTTCCATATATGAAAATTTTCCCTGTTAAACTTTGGACCTTCCCTCTTCATCATTTGACTGGGATCTTTACCTCAAGCGGTTAAGCTCATAACACAGAGGACCTGGAGGACACTCTGATACCAATTGATAACTCAATGATGAGCGAATAGTACCAAACCAGTACTGAGAGGGGGGGATGAATCAATACAGGCAAAAACGCAGTCCTAAACCGATTTGACAGCAAACACCTCAAATGACTGGCAGACAGTGATACCGGTTTGAAACAGAGTGCAACTCGTAAAGATAAGAATGTCTGAGTCAAGCATTAACTGGTTACTCACTTAGATTTTCACTCAACTCGAGACTACACTACCATTTCACCCTTATGCATAAATAGGTAATCTATCATCAGACCACAATAACAACTAGTTCAACATGTTTTATTGACAGACATAAAACAGAGAACCATCATATTCTTGACAGACAATAGCAAAGCATCACACATGACACACATATTTTTCACGTGGAAACCCAGCTGGGAAAAACCACGGTGGGGATGAATACCCACAAGCAGTTTTTGAACTCTTTAGAAGTCCGCTCTGTTAGAAGCCTTGTTCAGTTAGAGACGTTACAATAGGTTCTAATAGGAACTGATCTTGTTAGGGATCACCCAATTAAGGGATGGCTACAATACCCGGTTAAGGGTTAAACCCTGTTAAAGGTTACCTTGTTAGAGGATTTCAAGAACTCAATAGCTAAAGGATTTCGAACTCAGTAGCTTTGAATTACCTTGTTAAAGGATTTTTAGCAAGTTGGTTAAGGCTACCCTGTTAAGGGATTTTCCAGCTGTTGAGGTGGTTAGAGATCAATAGGTATTACAATGATCTGGTAACAGCACTCAATGCCAATGCAGATCCGCTTAAGCTCCTCTTCACCTTCTACACTTACACTCTGCAGGTATCACTTCTCTCCTTTTGGTCTAGCAAGAATCACGTATCCCTTCTCTTGGATACACACACACAACTTTTGCCAATAACCTTAGAAAGAGACACAACATCGATCTTATAGGAAAACAGATAAGTCGGTAGCATAAACCCTAAACCCTAAACCTGTTAGGTTAAGAAATTCAAACGATTCAATCCTAATCATTGAGCACATTGCATTAAATGCAGCAGATCTTGATCCAAACTCAAGACATTCTCCATCGTCCATTTCCACAGATATTATGGCAGCTGATAACCCATCACATGTTATCACCGTTTTACAAACTTTGCACATTCTTGAGGTAGATAGGAACAATCTCCCTCATGCAAGATCCTTCACGCATACAAGCTTACGTGTCAACATGATCTGTTCTTCTTTACAATGCTAACTCATCACACAATATCATCGGTTGAGCCACACAGGCTTGAAGCACATCAACCGAAAACCCTAAAGTTGAGACTACCAACCGGTAGTCATACAATACTTCCATATACCAGTTCCCATAACTATATGTCGGTTCATCATGAACAAGCACACCATTTCACTTTGGCACAAATGTCGGTTCACAGTGTTATACTGATTCTCACATATGCCGATTCACACCTCTTCAACATATTGACATCAATGATAACATACAATGTCATTATGTCCTTATACCAGTTCACATAATGCCAACAGTCCACTACTCAGAATCTTAGACTAACTGGGCGGGTAACAGGTAAGTGCTCCCATGCCCATATATGCATCAAAGTGATCCCCACTCCCAATGAGCCCACCCCTCAGTATGCTACCTCATGTAGATCTTGATATAAGTGCAATAGCATGCACAGTCCCCATGCAAACTGGGTGCCCTCTGTCATCATCTGCTCGATCACCTGACCCCAACCAACGGCAAGTTCATGTGATCATCGATCTGGACATAGCAGTCCCCCAACAATCCTTGATAGCACTAATGGTAATGGCTCATACAAGGTGGCTATATCCTCCCAGGCTATCGACCCATCATCAATGAAGACATCCTCATCAAAGAATATATGCACTGTTGTTGTCCCCCAAGATCGGTCATACGTCACCAGCTCTCCTCGAATGGGAATGTGCAGGATGCACCATACATCCTCCAATGTAAATGTCATCTCCCCCTGGGCTAAGTGAAATGTGCATGTCTCACTATGCCATCGCTCTACCAATGTTGTGATCAAACCGCAATTCGTCTGAATCATGGACATATACATAACATCATATAGGCCTGTTGTTGCAATGTAATTCACCTCAGCCTCTGTCAATCGATCATGCAGCACTTCTAAAGACGTCAATCTAGGATCTAACCCTAAACTACTCTTTATTCATAAATAAACTTAAAATTTCAATCTCTAAGCATATTTTATACAAGATATAAGCAAACATCGAATATATCATAATAATGCACATGAATAATACAATATCCAATACTAAGAAGTTCTTATTTCCCACTTAGGCTTCCAAATTGCCTTAAGAATATACAAGAAGATGCATTCATCGATCATTAGTCTGAGTCGCTTCCTTTTGTCTTTTGAATGCAGATGAGAACAAGAATCAGGCGCTTTTTCCACCCAACCTTGAAGCTTACGCTTCCTCAGAATACTTGGTCAATCAAGAATACCCGACCTTGCACGAATTGGTTTAACCAAAGAATTCGAAAGCAAGAGGGAATTTGGTGCATGCCTAGATAATATATGCATTTTCATTTTTCCTACTTCATTCTAAGAAACAAGCATTCACTATCATACTAGGATGTGGTAGAGAGCATAAATAAGGAATTTCCATCTTTTTCTACGAATAATTCAAACAATAACTCGATCGAGTATATGCCATGTATAGCAAAATAATAGTTGGAAAAAGCAACTATTCCCCCTAAAACGTCCACATTCGGCACCTGTCCCGAAAGGTAAATTTTCTAACTCAAGCGTAACCCTAGCTTGATTCCCTCAAACACAAATTCCATTGAGAATACAATCTTTCTTTTAAAACAAAAATAGAGATATCATTTTTCCTTACTATTCATTACTTGTCTAATATATCTATTGAAGACAATCTTTCATATTTTGGAAATCAATGAACTTTTATAAGCAATAATCTTAAAATCAATCTTTCGACTAAATAAGGTACATACAAAAGAAGGTGTTATACATGTATGAAATTAAACTCATATATAACCTAAAGTACGCAAACACATTCTTAAAATAGAATTAGAACTAATTATTTTTATGCAAAATACGATATTAACAACATCTTTTCTCTAAATTCTTTTCTTCTATTCCACAATGGTTTACAAAGCATTTCAAATAAGATAATAATAATTGCTACCCATTTGGACGTACATACCTATTATCTAAACTTCCATTTCTACACATTTTATACCAAATATAACAAATAAAATAAAACATAAACAAAGGATTCTAACCTCTTGGAAACTTAGAGTGGTTTGTAAGATTTTGAGCTTGTCGTTCTTTCGTCAAATGATTCCACGCCTTGATCGCAAGTCTCTCCCTCTCCAACTATCCTTACCTCTATATCCAACTAACTCTCTATCCAACTATTCTTACCTCTATATCCAACTATCTCTATCTCTCAATCTCTACAATATTAGCGAAATATCTTCTCCTCTCTCCAACTATTCTTGCCTTCCCTTCAAGAAATTATCGCTCTTCTAATCTCGTGTGAGAAAGAATGAAATAATGTGTGTGTTTATATGTCTATTTATTCTAATCTTCAGCTACGTTTGCTGCTATCCTTTGGGCCTTATTTACTGTTCCATTATTTCTATTGTCATGTTTATTAGTTGGTTGTAACTATAATCTCCACGCATGTCTTTGATTTAAATGCAACCCTCGTTTTGTGGCAAGCTCAAGTCTTTTTATTGTTTAAAACTTGCAATGGTTTCAGTTGGAGCTTTGATTGTTGCTTGAGTCGATGCTTAACATGGATCATGGAGGCGTTTATATTAACTCCCGACTTCTCAACTTATTCACCGTGGATCGGGTTTGCATGCCAAGTTTAAATCAATTTAAGTTCTTTTTATATGTGTCGATCAAGTTAGATATCGTGGCTTATGTGTTTTACATGTTATTTATGTTTTAATAGGAGTAGTGGTAGTCGGTGGTATTTCCCTTAAACTACGCCTACCTTAAAACAACTTACCTTTAATTTGCCTCCCACCGTATTTGACCTGTGTTAAAGGTTTTGACAGCGGCTACCGTGGGTGGAGGAAGTCTGTTAACAAGCCGACCAAAACGGCTCAAACTTTGGCTTCAAACGGTCGACTACCTTTTCAACCCGCCACCTTTATTAACATGTTAATAAAACAATAATATATATACATTGCGTTTAATTCTTAAATGTTTAAAAAGAAAACCTAATTAAAACATTTAAGATATTTAATAAATTAATTATACATATATATATTTATAACGCCCGATTTCTTTTTGTAAAAATGTTTTAAAAATAAAGATGATATATATATATATATATATATATATATATATATATATATATATATATATATATATATATATATATATATATATAATCCTTAAATCATGAACAAGAATATTTGAGACATAATATTTCAATTTGAAAATAAAAATTATCTTAATCACTTTTAAAATAAGATAGCTTATAAAACAATTATCGAAATTTCATGCATACAAATTCCATATAATTGAAAACACATCAATCATAAATGAAATTATATTTGCATTCTCTTTTTCTAGAGCATTAAATCATCTTAATAAAGAACGTTAAGTCGATAAATTTCATAACTCTAAATAGCAAACTAATTTTCACTTTTATAGACGAAATCAATGTAACGATTACTAATTACTCACATCATTTTGTTTCTAATACAAAATCATACATTGAAGAAGTCACAAATGCACAAACAAACTTTTCTATTGTGGTCTGTGAGAGATTCCCTTTTCCATCGAAGTCGTTTAGTTAAAAGAAATTCTACCTGATTCGTGTTCTCGCCTTCAACCTCCTTCACCTCATCCTGCATTACTTGCACTCAAAAATTTATCAGTATTGACAAACCCAAAAGAATATTAAATGTCAAATTTCATATCAATGGCAGGAGTAAAAAGCATACTATATTTCCTCATACTAGATTATGAATGATCTAATCTATTTTAAAATTTCAAAATCACATTACATCTTTAAATTGCACATTATTAAATAAAACGATTTGTGACATCCTTCCCCTCTTGGAAGAGACATTGTCTCGATGTCTTGCCACTCATCAATATTCACAAAAACCATAATATCTCACCAAATGTCAATCTTACCTCAAATTCAAATAATAATACCAAGAGCACACAGGCTATCCAAGTTTACATCATAAAATAATAATAATTGTTTCAAAATATCCAAAATTAAATAGCAGTTATTTCCTAAGAAAGCAAATGAGGAAAATGATGGTCAATCATCTCAGCATCCTCCCATGTAGCACTATCCTCAAAATATTGGTCCCACTGAACCTTATACTAAGTGAAATCTCTGCTATGTAGCTTCACACTACGCTGATCTAGGATTCGGATGGGCTCCACTAGCACCACCCCTGGATCCTGAACCTGTAAGGATTGCCAATCAAGAATATGAGATGCATCAGCATTGTAAGGTTTCAAAAAAGACACATGAAACACATTATGGATTCGAGCTAGAGCAGGGGGTAAAGCTAATCTATAAGCAACTGGATTGATAACCTCCAGTACATCAAATGGTCCCACATATCTTGGAGCCAATTTTGATGATTTTCCAAACGAGATAGAGCTCTTATGAGGTTTGACTCTCAAAAAGACTTTATCTCCTGTAGCGAATTGTCTAAAAGTTCTATTTCGGTCTGCATAACTCTTTTGTCGGTCAGCTGCTTCCTTCAATCTACTCTTAATCAACACCATCTACTCATCCATTTCCTTGAGTAAATCTAGACCAATAATGATCCTATCCTCTAGTCTATCCCAGCTAATAGGTGTGCGACATTTTCGCCCATAGAGTGCTTCAAAACGTGCCATACCTAATGATGCATGAAAGGAGTTGTTATAAGCAAATTCAACTAAGGGCAAGTACTCCTCCCATTTGTACTGCTGATCCATGCAATAAATTCTCAAAAGATCCTCCACTACCTGATTAACCCTTTCTATTTGGCCATCAGTCTGAGGATGTTATGCTGAGCTAAAATTTAGCCTTGTTCCCAATGCTCCATTCAATGTTGTCCAAAATCTGGAAGTCATCCTGGTATCCCTATCAGATATTATAGTTTCTGGAACTCCATGTAACCAAAAACTTTCTTGCACAAATTTCTTGGCAAGAACAAATGATCCATCTTTTAGATTACCAGGTATGAAATGTGAAACTTTAGTCAACTTGTCCACCACTACTAAGATAGTGTCATGCTTATTCTTACTCATCGGTAATTCTTGGATGAAATCCATACTGATTACCTGCCACTTGTATTCTGGTATAACATGTTGAAATAGAAGTCCTGTTGGATGAACATGTTCAGCTTTTACTCTTTGACATTCCAGACATTGTGCTACATACTCAACCACTTCTTTCCTGAGTTTAGGCCAGAAATACAATGTTTTCAAATCAGCTACCATCTTTGTTATTCCAGGGTGTCCTAAATAAGGTGTATTGTGCATCTCATGTAAGATCAACTTCCTCAACTCTCCTCCTTCTGGTATATACATCCTTCCTTGATATCTCAAAATACCCTCTGGTTCTATCTCATATCCATCATAGTGATGGTATGAAGAGTCTCTTTCCAAGGCTTGTTTAACTCTTATATAATGTTCATCTTTGGAAAGATTCTGCAACACTTGTTGCTTCAAATTTGTCCTTGTTGTAACCATTGCAGATAGGTGTCTTCTTCTATTTTCCTTCCCTTGGATATATTCAATACCAAAGTCATACTCACTTATAAATTCAAGCCACCTTCTCTGTCTTGCATTTAGGTTAGGTTGTGTAAAAATATACTTCAATCCTAAATGATCTGTTTTAAGCTCAAAAGGCTTCCCTAAAAGGTAATGCCTCCACATTTGTAATGCATGCACAATAGCTAGTAGTTCTAAATCATGTGGAGCATAATTCATCTCATATTTCTTTAGCTTTCGTGATTCATATGCAACCACCTTTCCTTCTTGCATCAATACTGCTCCCACACCTTCACCCGAGGCATCTGTAATTACTACAAAATGTCCGTTGGGATTTGGTATTGTTAATACTGGTGTTGATGTCAATTTCTGCTTCAGGAGTTGAAATGATTCCTCACATTTCTCAATCCATTCAAACCTTTTTTCCTTTTTATGAAGTGAGGTGATTGGTGTCGCTATCCTGGAAAATCCTTCCACATATTTTCTATAATATCCTGCAAGTCCCATAAAACTTTGAACTTCTGAAACATTCTGGGGCGTTGGCCAATCTACTATTGCTTCTATCTTTGCAGGATCAACTAAAATTCAATCGGCGGATATGACATGACCTAAGTATTGCACCTTTTCCTGAAAGAAGGCACACTTAGATAATTTCCCATAAAGTTTACGATCTCTCAATCGTTGCAAAACTATCCTCAGGTGCTTCTTATGTTCTTCTTCATTCTTAGAATAGATCAATATGTCATCAATGAAGATTAAAACAAATTCATTCAAGTATTCTCTAAAAATACTATTCATGAGGTTCATGAATGTTGCTGGGGCATTAGTTAAACCAAATGGTACAACTGTGAGTTCATAGTGCCCATACCTTGTTCGGAATGCAGTTTTAGGAATATCTTCATCCTTAATCCTTAACTGATGATATCCGGATCAAAGATCGATCTTGGAGAATAAAGATGCTCCTTTCATTTGAACAAATAATTCATCTATCCTTGGTAGAGGATATCTGTTTTTGATGGTTACTTTATTCAACATCCTATAATCAATGCATAACCTCAAAGTACCATCTTTCTTCTTTACAAAGATCATTGGTGCACCCCATGGGGATACACTTGGTCTAATAAAACCTTGCCTAAGCAATTCTTGCAATTGAGCCTTAAGCTCATACAGTTCTGTCATTGTCATTCTATATGGAGCCTTAGATTGCAGCTCCATTCCAGGTAAGAGTTCTATAGAAAAATCGAACTCTCTCTTAGATGGTAACTTGGTAAGATCTTCTAGAAAGACATCTAGGAACTCTGCAAGGCTAGGATAATCTGTAGGACTTTTCTCTACATTATTCAAATCATTAACCATGACGGCAATGATGGAACATCCTTTTCTTTGGGCCTTCTTGAGTTGCATTGCCGAAATGTATCTCAATTCAAGAGGACTTTGAGACCCGAAAATTTCAACAGAATTTCCAAAACCATCCATGCAACTAATGACCTTATCTTCATAGTTCACTATGGCTTTATGTTCAGTCAACCAATTAATACCTAAGATCACATCATATGATCCTAGTGGTGCAACATAAAGGTTAACTTGGGTTTGGAAACTAGGAAGTTCTAATTCACTACAAAATAGACAAGTATCTACCCTCTTTTCTGCTCGATTTCCATACTGAACCATCCATGAATTTGAAATATAACCAGGTTTAATAGATATTGTAGAAACTACTTGTGGATCAATAAAACATTTAGTAGCTCCCATATCTATTAAAATAGAAACTGTTTGTCCAAAGAGCTTACCCGTAATTTGGATAGGTGTGGCTTGGAAATCAGCTTGACAATTGTCGACAGCAGTGTGAATCTGATGTTGAGGGGCTCCTTGCTGATATGATCCTCTCTATGCTGGGGTATGTTGTGGAAAATTGGAGGCATAATGACTCCCTCCACAATTATAACACCCATCCCTAGGACCAGGATGGCCACCTGACCTTCCTCTGTCCATATTTTGTCGAGCATTGGTGTTATTGTTTGCTTTCTTATTTCCATCCTGATTTGCTCTTCCTTTTTCCTGGGTGTTGGGTCCCCTCTTAAGATTTCTTATCTGTCGATTGTTGCTATTGTGATTCCTTTGGAAATTTCTATTCCCAAAATTCGGTCGGTTGTTCTCATTCTTTCGGAGGTTCCCCAGCTGCTGTAACTTCTACTCTTGCTTAGTCGCCTTTTCAAATACCTCCACCATAGTTAATGGATTATGGATATCCACCTCTGCTCCTATATGGATTCTTAAACCCAAAATGAACTTCCGAATGCAAAACCTTTCATCCATCTGGTATTGCAGAACATACTTAACGAGATTAGTAAATTTCTCCCAGTACTGTGTTACCGTCATACTACCTTGAGTAAGGTTTTGAAATTTTGTCATCTTCTTGTCGAAGAATAATTGTGGAAGCCACCTTTTCCTGAAGGATTGTAAAAACAAATCTTGAGTGATCTCTCTTGGTTGTAGTTTCCTTTCTGACTTTTCATTGTCCCACCAAGTAGCAGCTTCACCAGACAACTGATAAGCAGCCCAAACTGCCTTGGTTTAATTTGACATGTTGCAGAGACCAAAATATTTCTCCATTTCAATTACCCATGCTTCTGCACCATCGCCAATTGTTTTTCCATCAAACTTTGGCGGGGCTATCCTTTTCAAATCCTTTGCCAGCTCTTCTTCTATTCTGGCTTGGTTGTCGGGTTGCTCCTCAACCCTTGGGGCTTCCTGTCGGACTTCTCCGACCCTTTGAACCTCTTGTTCGAGATCATTCATCCTTGCACTTTGCTGATTGAGCAGATCAAGAATTTGATCTAACCTTTCGTTCCCATTACTTGACCTCGCCCTTGTGGTTCTTGAGGTCATTTCTATTTATTAATTCTACAACAGGGAGATATTGATAATTCTTAGCAATAAGAGACATATTTGCAATGTTATGTCTTTCATAACTTTTATAATATTCCCTATCTTATAGCCTTATAAAACAACTAGAGAGTTTAATACTCCTATTGAATATTTAAGGAAAACAATATAAATTTAAAATATAACGATATCAAAGAATTTCATTCTACTTCTTTCCCATTTACTATATAAGTTAGGTTCAAAGTATATATATAGATATCATTAAGAAATACACAATTTTCAACTCAAAATACAATAGAAGACATCTTTATTTGATAATAGAAGAGATTACATCTTTATTTTATAGTAGAAGGGATTACATCCTTATTCGGTAATAAAAGGAAAGACATTTTTATTGAAGTGTTGTAACACGTTACATCACTCATCGAAAGGAGTCAGGGGAGTGGATTCTTCCGACTCATTAGGACTTAATGGGGTATATCCTTCCAATTCAGTCTCACTTAGAGGGGTATACTCTTTGGATTCTTCAGAATTGATTACTATTGGCCTTATAGGTGAATATTCCAACTCAGGCTCTTTTTCTTTTTCAGGGATATTCTTCTCAAAAGGTATTACAACCCTTTCTTCTGGGACTTGTTTCACTTCAAAGGGGGCGTCATCCAAAACCGGCTTGATAGGTGATTGAGGATCCTTTTTAACCCTCAGGTAATGGGCATACCCTGTTACTGATTTTCAGGCTGTCTGCTTGGTACGAACCATTTCTATAATGTTTAAACAAAAAGCTATTAATTTCCAGATTTACCTTAGCGAAATGACTCATATAGGTCCTAGTGTTATAAAATTGGCTCTGATACCAAAAATGTAAAGACGTCAATCTAGGATCTAACCCTAAACTACTCTTTATTCATAAATAAACTTAAAATTTCAATCTCTAAGCATATTTTATACAAGATATAAGCAAACATCGAATATATCATAATAATGCACATGAATAATACAATATCCAATACTAAGAAGTTCTTATTTCCTACTTAGGCTTCCAAATTGCCTTAAGAATATACAACAAGATGCATCCGTCAACCATTAGTTTGAGTCGCTTCCTTCTGTCTTTTCAACGTAGATGAGAACAAGAATCAGGCGCTTCTTTCACCCAACCTTGAAGCTTACGCTTCCCCAGAATTCTTGGTCAATCAAGAATACTCGACCCTGCATGAATTGGTTTAACCAAAGAATTCGAAAGCAAGAGCGAATCTGGTGCATGCCTAGATAATATATGCATTTTCACTCTTCCTACTTCATTCTAAGAAACAAGCATTCACTATCATACTAGGATGTGGTAGAGAGCATAAATAAGGAATTTCCATTTTTTTTCTATGGATAATTCAAACAATAACTCAGCCGAGTATATGCCATGCACAGCAAAATAATAGCTGGAAAAAGCAACTATTCTCCCTAAAACATCCACATTCGGCACCCATCCCGAAAGGTAAATTTTCTAACTCAAGCGTAACCCTAGCTTGATTCCCTCAAACACAAATTCCATTGAGAATACAATCTTTCTTTTAAAACAAAAATAGAGATATCATTTTTCCTTACTATTCATTACTTGTCTAATATATCTATCGAAGACAATCTTTCATATTTTGGAAAATGATAAACTTTTATAAGCAATAATCTTAAAATCAATCTTTCGACTAAATAAGGTACATACAAAAGAAGGTGTTATACATGTATGAAATTAATCCCATATATAACCTAAAGTACACAAACACGTTCTTAAAATAGAATTAGAACTAATTATTTTTATGCAAAATACGATATTAACAACATCTTTTCTCTAAATTCTTTTCTTCTATTCCACAATGGTTTACAAAGCATTTCAAATAAGATAATAATAATTGCTACCCATTTGGACGTACATACCTATTATCTAAACTTCCATTTCTACACATTTTATACCAAATATAACAAATAAAATAAAACATAAACAAAGGATTCTAACCTCTTGGAAACTTAGAGTGGTTTGTAAGATTTTGAGCTTGTCGTTCTTTCATCAAATGATTCCATGCCTTGATCGCAAGTCTCTCCCTCTCCAACTATCCTTACCTCTATATCCAACTATCTCTCTATCCAACTATTCTTACCTCTATATCCAACTATCTCTATCGCTCAATCTCTACGATATTAGCCAAATATCTTCTCCTCTCTCCAACTATTCTTTTCTTCCCTTCAAGAAATTATCGCTCTTCTAATCTCATGTGAGAAAGAATGAAATAATGTGTGTGTTTATACGTCTATTTATTCTAATCTTCAGCTACGTTTGCTGCTATCCTTTGGGCCTTATTTACTGTTCCATTATTTCTATTGTCATGTTTATTAGTTGGTTGTAACTATAATCTCCACGCATGTCTTTAATTTAAATGCAACCCTCATTTTGTGGCAAGCTCGAGTCTTTTTATTGTTTAAAACTTGCAATGGTTTCAGTTGGAGCTTTGATTGCTGCTTGAGTCGATGCTTAACATGGATCATGGAGGTGTTTATATTAACTGCCGACTTCTCAGCTTATTCACAGTGGATCGGGTTTGCATGCCAAGTTTAAATCAATTTAAGTTATTTTTATATGTGTCGATCAAGTTAGATATCATGGCTTATGTGTTTTACACATTATTTATGTTTTAATAGGAGTAGTGGTAGTCGGTGGTATTTCCCTTAAACTACGCCTACCTTAAAACAACTTACCTTTAATTTGCCTCCCACCGTATTTGACTTGTGTTAAAGGTTTTGACAGCGGCTACCGTGGGCGGAGGAAGTTTGTTAACAAGCCGACCAAAATGGTTCAAACTTCAACTTCAAACGGTCGACTACCTTTTCAACCCGCCACCTTTATTAACATGTTAATAAAACAATAATATATATACATTGCGTTTAATTCTTAAATGTTTAAAAAGAAAACCTAATTAAAATATTTAAGATATTTAATAAATTAATTATACATATATATATTTATAACGCCCGATTTCTTTTTGTAAAAATGTTTTAAAAATAAAGATGATATATATATATATAATCCTTAAATCATGAACAAGAATATTTGAGACATAATATTTCAATTTGAAAATAAAAATTATCTTAATCACTTTTAAAATAAGACAGCTTATAAAACAATTATCAAAATTTCATGCATACAAATTCCATATAATTGAAAACACATCAATCATAAATGAAATTATATTTGCATTCTCTTTTTCTAGAACATTAAATCATCTTAATAAAGAACGTTAAGTCAATAAATTTCATAACTCTAAATAGCAAACTAATTTTCACTTTTATAGACTAAATCAATGTAACGATTACTAATTACTCACATCATTTTGTTTCTAATACAAAATCATACATTGAAGAAGTCACAAATGCACAAACAAACTTTTCTACTATGGTGTGTGAGAGATTCCCTTTCCATCGAAGTCGTTTAGTTAAAAGCAATTCTACCTGATTCGTGTTCTCGCCTTCGACCTCCTTCACCTCATCCTGCATTACTTGCACTCAAAAATTTATCAGTATTGACAAACCCAAAAGAATATTGAATGTCGAATTTCATATCAATGGCAGGAGTAAAAAGCATACTATATTTCCTCATACTAGATTATGAATGATCTATTCTATTTTAAAATTTCAAAATCACATTACATCTTTAAATTGCACATTATTAAATAAAATGATTCGTGACAGCACCTATGTGGTGGGATGCCTCTCGCGCATCTGTAAGATGCGAATATCCTCTACACACATGCATCAACCATCGTCATCAGTTGTTTTGTTTCAAACTTTCTTAAGTTTCAACCTAGACTATCAATAGATACTTTGATCAAGTATCTTCGTGTCTCAACAGGTTAGCGATCATGGCACACCTAGACTATAATAGACATTTATCCTAATGACCTGAGTCTCATCAGGGCTGCTATGGTTCAAAAAAACTCTCAACTCACATCTGCATCCATCCATCATTGGCATCAGGAGATTCTTTTTCAAACACACTAGGGCATCTATTTTCCTAACAAAAGCGTTATTCTATACACAACAGCACTAATATTCTCATAAAAGTGCTAAATCCACTATCCAATAGCGCTAAACCAACAATAGCGCTACATCGACTATCCAATAGCGCCACCTTGCATCAACAGTGCTCAATCAACTACACAATAGCGCTAAAAACCCAAAAGCGCTCAAACAGCTATACAATAGCGCTACCCTTGACAACAATGCTTAAACCACTATGCAATAATGCTATAGTGGCACAATAGCACTAATTTAGTTGAAAATAGCACCAAAACACATTTTTAGTGCTATTGTGTTGACTCAACTTAGACCAAGCAAAAAACATATCAAAAATGCATGAAATTTAAAAATTCAAATTCACATACTACTGGTCCATAGTCATCTAGCCATTGGAATTGACGGACTCACTCTAATCAGTGATCTACTATGGGAACCGACATCCTGACTACTGCTTGCTCTTCCAAAAGGTCACTATCAGAGCTCAAATTTCACTATGGACGTGAATGCAAATGAGCCTGTTTTCACCCCTTTCTCCCCATATATACCCTTCGTTGTAACCTTAATTTTCATGCTTCCACTAAATTGAAAAGGGTCAGGAATAGGATTTCTTGTATACAGGATTGTCATGAGAATATTATCTCTGAGGCAGAGGACATCTCTAAGGAAGCTGTAAAGTTTTTCAAGAATCTTCTTTCATCTAAGAATATCGATGCCCCTAACAATATTTCTTCTCACATTCCTTGTCTAGTCTCTCCCAATGACAATAGAATGTTAATGTCTCCTTTTTCATTAGATGAGGTTAAGGGGGTTCTTTTTGTGATGAATCCGGATAAGGCACACGGGCTTGATGGTTTCACTCCTTTGTTCTTCCAGAAATGTTGGGGTTTTGTGGGTCTGGATGTTCTTTTGGCTCTAGAGGAAGCTAGGCAAAATAGGTCAATCCTTAAAGAATTAAATACTACCTTGATAGTTATTTTACCCAAGAAGGAGGACCCTAAAAATTTTGCATATTTTCGTCCTATAGCTTTATGCAACACCCTCTATAAGACCTTTCCAAAGTGATTTCTATGAGATTGGCCAAACTTTTACCAAAATTAATCTCCATTGAACAAGGAGGTTTTGTTCCACAAAGGGAAACTTTCATGGGGGCTATAGTTGCCCATGAGGTGCCACATTCGATTTCAGTTCAGAAATACCCTACCATGATCCTAAAGCTAGATATGATGAAGGCTTATGACAGGGTTGAATGGAATGCATTAAAAGTTGTTTTGTCAAGGTTGGGTTTTTCTATGGCTTGGATAAAATGGATCATGTCTTGTATCTCCTCGGCTAGATTCTCAGTCCTTGTTAATGGGTCTCCTTATGGGTTCTTCCACTCTTCTAGGGGTCTAAGGCAAGGGGATCAGTTGTCCCCTTTTTTGTTTATATTATTAGCTGAAGCTTTGAGTTGGGCAATCAGGTCAGTTCGTATGAATGGGTTATGGAAGGGTATCAAAATTCAAAACTTTGATCAAAGGATCTCCCATTGCCTCTTTGTCGATGACACCCTTTTGTTTGGTAATGCAACTTTGAAGGAGGCTAGAGTCATAGATCAAGTGATTAGAGATTATGCTTCATTCTCGGGTCAAAAGGTCAATAAGGACAAATCTAAGATATTCTTCCTAAATACTCATTCTTTGATTCAGGATAAGCTTTAGAAGTTTTGGGGTTTCCAACTTGGGGATTTCCCATGTAGCTACCTTAGGATCCCCTTTTTTGTTAATAAGGTTAAGGTGGGTTTTTGGGACAAGGTAATTTCAAGATCTTCGAAGAAAATTTTGGCATGGAATCATAAATGGCTCACTATGGTTGGGAAAATTGTTCTGATTAAGTTTGGGTTGAATGTGGTGCCAATCTATTTAATGTCAATTTTAAAAGCTCCCAAGGTTGTCCTTGTCATTTTAAGGGATATTCTGAGATCTTTTCTTTGGAATAATAATAAGGATGGGAAATCTAGGATCCCCTTGTTAGCCTGGGACAAGGTTTGTCTTCCTAAAGAGCTTGGGGGTCTGGAATTCAAAGTTTGGAGAATCAGAATCTGGCTCTGGGGGCTAAGCTAGTGTGTAAATTATATGATAATCCACATTCCCTTTGGGCTAAGATCATGTATGCTAAATATCTTCATAATGGAGCTAGAGAGTCTCTTTTCCACACTTCAAATTTGCCTCTGGGGTCGGCTATTTGGAATTTTTTGGTGAAATGTAGAAGTGCACTACTACCACACTTGTCTTGGGTTGTGCATAATGGGAATAAAGTTATATTTTGGGATGATGCTTGGAATGGTTACTATCCTTTGGATTCCATTAGGGATTGGTCCCCTCCAAAATCAATCCTTATGGACACTTGGGGGGCTTTCTTGTCTGACTATTTTGAAATTGTACATATTGGACAAGTGAAGATGGCTAAATGGAAATCAGTTGATTACCTGAATGTTAGTCCCAACCTAAAAGTAGAGCTTGGTTCTATCCTTGAAGATAGAACTATCATCTTGTCTGAGAGGGAAGATGAGCTTATCTGGACTATGAGCACTTTAGGCAAGTATTCAGTGAAAGAAGGATATAATTCTCTTATGCCGACTAAGGATTTTTCCTCTTGGCCCTACAAATTATTCTGGCATTCAGCTTGCCTCCCGCAGACTGGAGAATTCGCTTGGCTTGTTGTTCAAAAAAGGGTTCTTACTAGGATGAGACTGGATAGGATGGGTTTGATTGTTGCTTTCCCTTGTGTTTTGTGCAATAATAATTTGGAATCGTCCTCTCACCTATTCCTTCATTGTGATTTTGCCTTTGGATGTTGGCAATGGTTGTTTGAGAAACTAGGGTTGTCATTTGTTATTGGCAAGGACCTCCTTTCCCATTTTAGAGCTTGGCCTATCTTGTTCTCCTCATCCTTTTATGCCTGTCTCTGGCTCATTTCTCCTTTGATTATCATTTGGAACATATGGTTAGAAAGAAACAATAGGATTTTTAGAAAATCATCTGCCTCGGTTTCTAACATTTTAGTCAAGATAGAGGCTTCTATCTCAGAGGTGGCTTTATCATATATTCATAAGAATTTGGAAAATCTGACTCCTTTCTCTCATTGGGAAGGCGGGATTACAAGGACTTGGAATTCTCTTTCTGCCATCCCTTCTCACGGGTCTGTTACAAGAAGTCTGGTTAGTAGTACTAAGAGGCTTGCTACTAGATGGGATCCTCCTCCCCTGGGTCATTTTAAACTTCATTTTGATGGGGCCTCTAGGGGTAATCCGGGTTTGGCTAGGGCCAGTATGGCCATTTTTTACCATATTGCAGCTCTTATAGCTGCTCAATGTCATGCCCTTGGCTCTCAGTCAAATAATTTTGTTGAATGTCAAGCTTTGTCCCTTGCGATTGGTTTGGCTATTTCTTTAGCGATTAAAAATCTTTTGATTCAGGGGAATTCGATGGTCATCATTCAAAGTGTTTTGAGCTGTAATAGTAACTGCTGGCACTTGAAATATTTTATAGATCATATTTTGGAGAAATTGTCCTTCTTTGATACGTTCTCATTATCTCATTGTTTTCAAGAATTGAATAAACTAGTAGATTTTCTAGCTAATATGGCTATTGACATTGGGGCTCATCATAAGATTGTGGAAGTATGTGACATTCCTCAATGCATTCTTCTTGTGTATTTGATCTAACTTCAAGAATTATGGTAATTTGTCTCGGTTTATTTTCCACTCTCTTAAGGTGTTCACATTATCCTCTTCTCTGATCAGTTTGTATATGTACCACATGTGTAGATAGGAAGTTTATGTTCCTGTTCACATATGGTGTATTCTTACAATTCTCCATTGGGGTTAGAGGTTCTTGTGTGCTTCTTATGTGGTGTGGGCAGGTAAACTTCAATCGGCATCTCACCCTTACAGGCTAGTATTTTAATCTACTTTGGCTTTTATGCTTCTTGTTCAAACTTTGGGGTATGTCATTTCACTTCATTTTATCTGTCACCACTACTTCTTGTGGTTTGCATGTTATCTTCGTCCAAGTGCAGATTCTACTTGCACTACATATGTAGTCAAGATTTATTCGGTACATATGGTGTGTTCTTAAAATTTGCTTTCTGGGGTAGAAAATGTGTATATCCCATGAGGTATGTTTAGCATGTTATATGCATTTCCTTGCAGTGTGCTAGGAAATCTTAAGTTGAAGTTGAATTTCTATTAAGGGTCCTTCTCAAGGTTTTGTAATGCATTGTATGGGCCAATTTTGGATATTGTTAATGTCTTTTGCTTTTGAGTATCTGATTATTGATAAAGACATATTTAGGGTGGTGGCATGTACGATTTGTACCATCTTTATTCAGTCCTTTAGGACTTCGCATGCTTGTAGCATTCTAAACACTTGGTATGCTCCTGGGGATTAATTACTTGGTGCAATGTATTATTTCACTGGCCGCCATGTGTGTGTTCCAGCCTTGCCAGTTTTGGCTTATGGGATAATTATTGTTGAAGGTGGCGCCCTCGCTTTCTGGTGTTGCATTTATGGATTTTAATGTAAGGGTTTCCAATTCATGTGAAATGTTCTAATCAAAATGAGCTTGTATCAGATAGCTTGCAATATCATGATGATGAGTTTACGGGCGGTTTTCTTTCATTTATACCATCTTATGCTATTTCCAAATCAGTTTTTCTGTTATGATCTTCGTGGCCTTTTCGGAGCCCTTCCTCCTACGAATGTCTTCTTCTCTGCTCATTGGTGTTTACAGAGTAGTTTTAGATGCCCGAGCACTAGGGGAAGAAAATGAGGATAATTTTGTCAAGCTTAGTAAGGTTTTTAACTTGTTCACTCCTACGGTGGATTTTGAATTCCGTAGGCTGTTGGGGTGTTGATGGTTGCAATTTTATCCTCAAGTTTCTTATGCTGAGCTTCTCTCTCGCTTTGTTACTATTTTCTTTGATGTTTTACTTGACGTGGATTTGGTACGCCTTTTGGTTTCCACGTTTATTTTTCCATCAGTTTGTAATTGGTCACTGGTTTCTCCTGCATTGGTCGGTTATCGCTTTGATATGGGGTCTTTTTACTACGTTGGTTTTCTTCCTCACCACGAGCTTATGGCTAATGGTTGGTCTGGCCAATTACTGCATGAACTTCGTATGGGCTTGATTTGTGATTCTATGGAAAACACTCAGGCCTCCATGGATTTTTTGTTGTATTTGGCGCCTGATCATTATGTGGATAGAGCATGGGTTGTATTTCAGGCATTACATTCATTAATCTCTATGGGCTCCTTGTGCTCTACTCCTGCTTGTTTGGCTTTTACTTTAAGGATTGTTCCGCCTCCACCTCA
Source organism: Cryptomeria japonica (assembly GCF_030272615.1). Lineage (NCBI taxonomy): Eukaryota > Viridiplantae > Streptophyta > Pinopsida > Cupressales > Cupressaceae > Cryptomeria > Cryptomeria japonica. The sequence goes on from NC_081405.1 coordinate 121,606,342, forward strand.
TGAACCCCCGGAGGAGAGCTCTAGTTTCTGGTTTTTGGATAGCTAACATTTTTTCTTTGTATTTGGTGGAATGGTTTTTTGTTGCAAGCCTGAAGACTCTACGAATCCTATTATGCTCCGCTGATTATCCTCGGCTTTGGCAGAGTTTTTTATCTCACTTATCCTATTGGCGGTCTCTCTTGGCATTCTGTGTTCTACCTCTTCAGTTGATGGTTCTCTGGTTTTTTTGGAATTGTCCTATGAGACACTTGTAAAAACTATAGTGATAGGGGGTTGGGGGGTTCGATTGGACATAACTTATGTTTGTAAGGGTAGTATTTGTTTTATCATTTTGAATGCTACAACCGGAGGTTTTCTTGCGGGTTCTTTCCTGTCGGTGTGCCTTTTTTTGAACCCGATGTAATTACTTCATTATTAATAAAAGTTTAGTGGATTTTCCACTTTTATTTAAAAATATATATATATATATATATTATGGGGCATATTTCTTCACACCTATTTTTCTTTCTTTAAAACGACGCGATAAACCACACCGTCTCAAAGAGGGGCAAATGTAGTCACATAAATCTGTCCATTTTAATTAAATGAATATTTGCTATTTATTTGATTAAAAACCCACTAGCCACAAATTAATTAAATATTTAATTAATTCATCTTCAAAATATTCTCCTATTAATTAAATAAATTATTCAATTTATTTAATTAATTCATTAAACCAAATTCACATTCAATTTAATAAATAAATTTTATTTATTTAATTTAATCCCCTTTCTTATTTTAAATAAATAAATTAAAACATTTATTTAAATCATTAAACCCCCCACTTGAATTCTCCTAAAAATGCAACTTACACTTATTTGTTGAAATAAATGAATTTTATTTTAATAAAAAACCTATTTTTCCTCACCCATCGAACCCACTTGCAATCCTAATCCCCTTCTATATTCTTCTAAACCCCTTTCTAATTAGCCTAATCCATCCCCTAAATATTGTCACATTCCTAAGCAACTTGGAGTCACTTCTCAAAGACTTCAAAGTCTTTGAAAAGCATTAAATGCTTTGTGTATTCAACAATTTAACCTCTAAAGTCTTCCAAACCACTAATGACTCTTACATGACCATTAATGGCTCTTACATGACCATTTATGGTTAAATCCACTTGCACCCATGGTTAGGGACTTTGACCCCTAACTCAACCCTCATGTAAATCATGTGTCTCCTCAAGCATTTATTGTTTTTACCATGGTTATCCCTTTAACCTTTGCACAAGATTTTATCCATTGGATAAAAGCATTATTCTTTGAATAATGAATTTATTCACTCAACCCAACATTGACCTTAACTCCCAAGTTAACCCTCAGGTCATGTCAAGCATTTAATGCTTCTTCCCTCTCCTCTCAACCCCTCTCATGTTGACACTTGTCATCCTGGGATTGAGTTGAAAATCCTCACATGGATTGAATATCATTCAATCCTGACCCTTGTTGAGATTACTCAATCTCAACCATCCATTGCTCCATTTTTCCTATAAATAGAGCCCATTTCTTCATAATCCAGATCCTGAAAACTTGTATGCATTTACATTATAGTGAATTTTAGAGAAAGAGCATTTAGCATAAATAACATATATTGTCATTTTGGACTAAAATAAATCTTAGTTCATTTCATAGCATATCTAATTACTTTTTGTTCACATTTGCATATCATTTTGAGAACAATCATTTGTCAATCTTGAACCTCCATAAGACATCCATAGTGCAAAAAGCTGCTGAGAGCTACAATAATTTGGAACTTGGAGAGGAGAGGAACAAGGGAGAAGGAGTTACGAGCATGGTAGAAGGCATTTGGAGATTCCTTGTTATATTTTATTTCATAGTTAAATACTTCATCTTGTTTTTAGTGTCTCTCTTGATATGCCTGCTTAGAGTAGTTTTTGGTTGATTAACACTAACATTTATCTTTGTTTCTTGTGTTCTTATGTGTTATACGACTACAGGTTTTAGTCTAACATTGTCCATTTTGCAGAGCATCACTCATAATTAAAAAATTCAATCAATTCAAATCTCATTCCAAAAGAGGGGATTAACTTACCATCACTCAGAATTCAATCTCTTTCTCTAAAGGTTGAATCTAGTGCATTTCCCCCCTCTTGTAATGTAATGCGTGAAAAGTGTTTGAAGGGAAGTCCAAAGTGAAACTTTCATCTCTCCTCAGAGGGAAGAAAATCTTTCCTCTAGATCTCCATCATTCACCTTTTTAACAATTACAGAATCAATTCTTCATATCTGGGGCATCATATCGACAATTTTGATGACACCATTATCATATTGAATCTCCATATCAGTCTCATAATAGCTTCATATCGACAAAATCACATCAGCGCTTCATATAGAAATCAACTTTTCATATCCAGATAATCATATCGATAACTTTGAGGAGGATGGCTTCGCTTTCAAACGAGTTGTTGGTTTCAAGCTAGGGCATTCGAGCCCTATCTCGTGAGCGTTGAGTCTCAGTCTATGCGCGGTGGGGAGGGAAGTGTGGTAGGTTGCAGGGTGGGGCGGCTCCTTTGGCCATCGTGTCTGGTGCTAGTGGTAATGGGGGGCTCGTGGGAGGAGTGTTGGTGCAAGGTGCAGTTGGGATTGGCTTTGCGGTAGCATTGTGGGGAGCCTATGGGGTGAGGGGGTTTTTTAACTAATTCTTTTATGTGGTTGCATTTGGGAGGGGTGGGTGATCGGTAGTTGTTGCAGTGGGGGATCGATGTTGGTCGTGGTGGGAGACCTCCTTGCCCTCTTTTGTTAGGGTTGTGGTTTTGCAGCTGGGTGTGATGTCTATTGCTGGTGGTGATGCCTCAAGGGTTTCACCTGGTATAAATTTTCGAGCAGTGTTGGGCTCGAAATCACCATCCAAAGGTTCTAAGACCTTTTTTAATAATCTTTTTGATCCAGATCCGAGTACCGCTACTGCAAGTATGTCCAATGGTTCTCAAATTTTGAAGATTAATGGTTGTCTTGAGAGATGCAAAGAGAGGTCGAAATTGGTTATTCCACCTAAGATGATTGCTGATGATGTAGAATATTTTTCAAAACACTCGCTTTAGTGCAAATTTTTGGGGATTAAGGTTTCTCTGCAGTTTCTGGAGAATTGGCCTCAAACAACTTGGGCGTCGGAAGGGGAAATAGATATTATGTTGCTGGCAAATAAATACTTCATGGTCACATTCAATTGCATGGATGATCACGAACTAGGGTCTTTGAGGGAGGCCCATGTTTTCATAACTAGGTGGGGTTGTTCTTCAAGTCGTGGCATACGGGATTTAACCCTTCAGAGGAGCTTCTAAATAGTGTCTCGGTGTGGGTTCGATTACCTAGATTTCTTGTGGACTGTTGTCAGGAGGATGTGCTACAAATGTTAGCTTCATTACTTGGGAAGCCTGTTGGATCCTCAACGCAAACCCTGGGGAGAAAGGTAATGACTTTTTATTGCATCTGTGTTGAAATTGATTTTAGTAAGTCTTTGCCAGATGCTATAGATATGTGTGTGGGCTCTTATTCTTGGCTCCAACAGCTTGATTATGAGACTTTACCCTTCCAGTGTCGCCTTTGTCATGAGTATGGTCATTTGTAGGACAAGTACCCTAGGTCTAAACCGACAGTGCATCAGCCTCAACAGCTCTCATGTAACCTTAATGGGGTTGATAAAGGAAAAGCCTCCTTGTCTAATGAGGCTATTGGTACACATGGTTTCATCCCAGCTAGGACAAGGAACAGGAACTGGGATCAAAAGAGGTCTTTGTAGGAGAGACAGGAGGAGGATACTTTTAACAGATTTGAAGCTTTGGATGATCTTGGCCAGCAAGAAGTGAATCTGGAAATGCTTCTTTTGGATCAAAGTGTGGTAGGATTGGTTCCTGATAGTGAGAACTTGGATACTTCCCAGGCCCAGCAGGAGGTTGGGAGTCAACCTATGGATACAGATCAACAACTAGTGGCTCAGGAGGGACCCATCTCTAGTAATGAAGAGAAGATGGTTGTTGGGGAAGTTTCTCTTGTAGCAAAGAATTTGTGCTCTATTGGGGTCAAAAGTAATAGGATCTCTTCACTTCTTGGCCTTCTTTAGAAGGACATCAAAAAAGGACCCGCGGAGAAGATATCGAAAGTTGGTAGAAAGGACTTCAATAAGATCAAATTGATGGGGGAGAATTTGGTTGAGTCGGGGTCAATAAAGACTCTGGATTCTCATTTTTCTAATCCCCCTGAAATGATTGTTCTATCATGGAATGTTAGGGGCTTGAACAGTGGCCCTAGACAAAAATTTGTTCGAGAGTTGATAAGGAGTCATTCTCCTTATGTTATTTTCCTACATGAAACTAAATTATCTATGGAGAGTATGTTTGGACTAGTGCCAAAGTTGTGGGGGAGAGGCGAATGCCAGTGTATTGGGGCATATGGTTGCTTTGGAGGTGTGGCTTGCCTTTGGAACCCCTTGAGAATTCGGCCTATATGGTGGGTTTCTTCCAAATCATCCTTATCCGAGATTGCTTCTAATCTTGAGACTGGGGAGTACATCTTGCTTACTAATATTTATGCCCCCACTGATCTTCATGGTAAGTAGAAGTTGTGGTCTCATATTACCTTTATGCATAGGTTAGTTCCTTTCCATCTATGGATTATGGCAGGTGATTTCAATGCTATCTTAGAGTTGTGTGAAAAGAAGGGTGGTGTTAAGCGATTGGAGCCTTCTTCCATCCTTCTTTGGGATAGTATATCAGACCTGAATCTTGTTGACATCAAGCCCAGTAATGGTTTTATTCACTTGGAACAACCGAAGGATAGGGGAGGATTGGATTGCGGAGAGACTGGATTGCTTCATGGTTTCTAGTTTTTGGGTTGGTGGGGGGTGGTCCACATGCTCTAAGATCCTAGATTGGAGAGGATCAAACCACTATCCCATTAAATTAGTGTCTTCTTTTTCTCAAGTGGCTCATGCTCCTTCATTCAAATTCCATCTTATGTGGTTGTGTGACTCTTCTTTCCAGGAACTTGTTGTAGAGTGGTGGAGAAAAGGGAGGTCATCCTATGGCACTGCTATGTACACTTTTGCTAAACAACTACAATTTGTTAAGTTTCAGCTTAAACAGTGGAATCGTTAGAGCTTTGGTAATATTTTTCATGCTAATGTTGTTGCTCAACTTGAGTCGGATGGAATTACAAGAGAGATAAGAGAGCATGGATTGTCAGATGCCTTGCTCAGGAAGCAAGATAGGACAGTTAAGGATCTAGAGGAGTAGGAGCTTAGGGAGGAGATCTACTAGAAACAGAGAGCTCAAATTGATTGGATTCAAGAAGGAGATAAGAATACTGCATTCTTCTTCAATTCGGTGAAAGCAAGAAGACATGGTAATTCCATTCCTAATCTTGTTAATGATAGAGATGAGCAGTGTTTATCTTTGTAGGAGATTTCTAGGGAGTCTATGCAATACTTTCAATCCTTATTCAAGGAGGACTCTCAAGGGGAGTCTGAAGAGGAAGCTCAAGTTCTGGTGTGTTTTGCTTCTTTAGTTACTCGAGAGATGAATGAGAATATTATGGGACCTATTTTGTTGGATGAACTTGAGAGGATTGTTTTTCATATGAAGAAGGGAAAGGCTCCAGGTCTGCATGGGTTTCCGATTGAATTCTATCAACAATTATGGGATATTATCAAATTGGATTTATTAGAGGTGGTCCAAGAGTCCTAGAGGAATAAATAGATGCTTTAGGCATTGAATGCGACTTTCATTACTCTCATCCCCAAGTGTGATGGGGTTGATCGATTAAGTCAATTCCGCCCTATATCTCTTTGTAATGTGATTTACAAGATAATCTCTAAGCTGATAGCGGAAAGGATGAAGAAATGGTTTGGGGGTCTCATTTCTGAGGAACAGAGTGGTTTTGTTGAGGTTCGTCAAATCTTAGATGGAGTGGTCATTGCTACTAAGACCATTCACTCTATGGCTACTTTTAAAGAAAAGGCTATGTTTATCAAGTTAGACATGGCAAAGGCTTATGATAGGGTTCGATGGTCATTCCTTTAAAAGATCCTTAGGGCCTTTTGTTTTTTTGTTGAATGGACCCATTGGGTGATGAGTTTTGGTTTGTCTACCTTGTTCTTTGTACTAATCAATGGAGATCATACTGAGTTATTTGGTGCTTCCAGGGGTCTTCGACAGGGGGACCCTCTTTCCCTGTACTTATTTATCCTTCTGGCTAAGGGTCTAGGGAGATTGATTAAGTATGATGTGGGGATGGGTATTATTCATGGTTGGAGTTGGGGTAATGATGTTCCTCCTCTGTCTCACTTGCAATTTGTGGATGATACGACACTGATGGGAGTGTCTAGGATTAGTGAAGCCATAAATTTGTCTAAAGTCTTGGATGTCTATGTTGTTGGTTCTGGCCAGCTGATCAATGAAGAAAAATATTCCATCTTCTTCTTCAACACGTCGGGGCCTATCCAGTTGAGGATTGCTCACATATTGAGATTCCAGGTTGGCTCTCTTCCTTTGACTTACCTGGGTATTCCTATCTCTACTGGCAATCCTCTCAGGGAATCTTGGCAGTGTATTCTAGATAAATTTCACATGAAGGTTGAATATTGGACGAATAGATGGTTATCGTTTGTTGGACGGGTTCAATTGATCAAGTCAGTGGTTATTTCTCTCCTGACTTATAGGGGTATGCTTCAAGTGGCACCAATGTGGTTTGTGAAGGAATTGGATTCCTTGGCAAGGCAATTTTTATGGGCAGGGAACTTGTCCTCCTCTAAATGGTGTCTTGTCAAGTGGGACTTGGTGTGTAGCCCGAAACAGTTGGTTGGGCTTGGCCTAAGCAATCTTCATTATTTGGGGTTGCTTTGGCGGCAAAATTGTACTGGAGGTGGTGTGTGGAATAAGACTAATGCTAGGCTAGGATTTTGTCTTACAAGTATATGCAGAGAATTTTGAAGGAGGAAATCCCAAGATATTTGCTTGTGGAAAAACGTTCCACGATTTGGAGCACACTTAACAAAGGGGTTGCACTGATAAAGGAAGGTTTATTTTGGATCTGTAAGAGGGGGGAATAGGCACTTTTTTGGTCAAATTCTTGGGATGGATACCCTTACATTATTAATCAGTTTCCTAATTTAATGAATCTTTGTCAGAGGTTCCTTGAGGCAGGGTGGTCTAGAGTTAGCGACTTTGAAATGGATTATAGGTGTGGGCAATTGGAGATGGTGCAGTGGAAGGTGCCTGATGAATGGTCGGTTGTTGGTTTGGACGAAGACTGCGCTTAGCTTCATGGCATTTTGGCTAGTAGACATTGTATCCCTCTCAAGGGTAGGGATAGACTTGCGTGGTCCCCAAATCGTAAGGGTGTTTTTAGTGTTGCCAGTGGATAATAGGAGTTGTTGACTCATAGATTGGAGGAGAGGGAAGTACACTGGTGGAAATATCTCTGGAATAAATTCTCTTGGATGAAGTGCAATTTTTTTGCTTGGACTTTGGATTTGAATAGATGTCTGACCTGGGACAATATTCGCAAGTGGGGGTTTCATGGTCCCTCCATCTGTGTTTTGTGTGATAATGGGGAGGAGGATTCTTCACACTTGTTATTCATATGCCCCTTTTCAATGCAGATCTGGCATTACTGATGGGGGGTGTGGAAACACCCTTGTATTCATGCAGATTCTTTGGTGTATTTTTGGAGCAGTATAGGTAAGCCTCCTATTTTGTCATATTTTCTCCAGACTGTGTGGCACATAGGTCCCTTTTTCATACTTTGGCAGATCTGGTTAGAGAGGAACCGAAGGATTTTTTGAGAAGTTCGGCTAATAGTTCAGCAAGTGTGGTATAGAATAATAGGAATGATCCAGGAGACAGTGGAAGCTAAATGTGAGGTGAATTTTCTTCTAGAAAGATGAGAGGTTGAAATTGTGAGTAGGATGGGTTTGCAAGAGTTGTCTCATGTTTCTGCTTGTGTTAGGAGAAGCAGGTGCGCTATAAAGAAGGTTGAAAGGGTGGGAAGATGGTTGCCACCCTAGGCTGATTTCTTAAATATCAATACCGATGGCTCCTCTCGGGGCAATCTGGGTCCTATTGGGATTGATGGTGTTGGTAGGGACCGTTTGGGGGAAGTGGTTTTCTTATTTTTTAGTGCACAAAGGACAGCAGGCTAATAATTTTATGGAGGGATTAGCAATTCTCTATGCTCTTGAGCGAGCTTATGTATTGGGGTGTCGTAAGGCTATATGTGAATTGGACTCGTAGATTATTGTTAATCTGCTAATTGAGCAGAAGGTGGTTGGGATTAATTGGCAGCTAGAAGGGATTGTTCGCCATATTTTGCAGGTTAGTGCCATGATGGATAAGGTGTCTTTCATCCACATTCCTTGTGAATGGGATATAGTGGCTGATTGTCTGGCTAAGTGGGCTTCAGAACATGGCGATGAATGGAAAGTTGAGGGTTGGGGGCATCTCTCCCAAGATTACTGTCAGGATTTGCATAGGATCCTTGTTGAGGATATGGATAGTTATGAAGTTGGATGATCAATTTATTTTCTTATGATTCTTCTTTGGATCCTGGGGACTCTGGGCTTCTTATGTAATGCTTGTGTATGATTATTAATAAAAATTTTACCCCTTTATTCGAATCATATCGACAACTTTGGCAACAGCATCATATCGAAAAAAATTGGCGACAAATTGAGTGTTTTCCTTGAATCAACATGTGGTCACACGTAAACTCAAAGAGGGGGAAAATGTAGACACCTAAAAATTGCACAATAAATTAACTGAATTTTATTCATTAATTATCCATAATTCTTCCAATTAATTAAATTAAGATTTAATATCCCTATTCTTCTAATTATCCTATTAATCAAATTAAAGATTTGATTAAATCCATTTCCTCTAGCCTAACCTATTAATTAAACTAAGGTTTGATTAAGTACCCTTAGCCATTTAATAGAATAAATCTTATTTATTTAATTAAAATCCCCTTTTCCCCTTTTTGATTAAATTCACATTTAATTAAAATCCCTTTTGCATTTAAATAAATCAAAATTTATTTCAAAACCCCCCCACTTGCAAAATCCTACAAATGCAAGTTGCATCCCGTTTTTGGCTAAATTAAATCATTTTAATTTACCAAAAATACCTATTTTCCCTCACCCAATTGCAAAATCCTATATTTCCCTAATCATTCTTGTAGAAGCCTTCTAATCCTATCCTAATCATGTCCTATTCTCCTGATCGTGTCCCATCCCTAAAATTGGGAGAGTCACTTCTCGAAATTTGGAAGAAAGTCTTCAAAATGCATTTAAGACTTTATCTATTTCAACAAGTTAACTTGTTGAGTCTTCCAAACATGTAAGGCTCTTACATAAACCACTAGTGGTTTTTTTCTTTGGGAAAGTTAGCCTCCAAAGTCTTCAAAAGGCATTTAATGCCTCTTACAAGCCCACACCCCTTAGCCATGATGGTTGTCCCTTTAACCATTTTCCCATGTTGCACAAGAGTTTACCTCTTGGGTAATAGCATGCCTCCCTGGTTAATGACATTATCCATGATGTCACTCCTTGAGGTTATCCTTGATTGCTTGATTAGCATCTAATGCTTGTTTAGCATCCCCTCAAGCCCTCTCAAGGTGACATTTGTCAACTTGGGACTGGATTGAATCTCTCCCATGGATTGATAACTTTCAATCCTAGCCCTTGTTGAGATTACTCAATCTCAACCATCCATTTCTCTATTTTCCCTATAAATAGAGCCCATTCCTTCCTTAAAAGAATCCAATCTCTTTGTGCATCTAAATTATAGTCATTTTGTAGGTTAAGGAGCTCATTCAAGTCATCTTCAAGCATTATAGCATTTAGCATTTGCATCATGTATTAGCACATCATCTAGTTTAAACGCATATCTTTTCATAGCTTAATTAACTCATCTAGTATCATTTAATCTTTAATTTGGAATCAATGTAGTTTCATTATCTTCATCATCTTGAGCATTTAGTCTTGCATCTTGCATCCTAGTCCCATCTATCATTTTAGCATTTATTAGGATCTTAGTTGCATCCATTTTGATCCTAGAATCATTTAAATCTCGTTCTCTAGGTTGTCATCCAAGAGATCAAGTGCTCCTCCAAGTGAGGGCCACCTTGAATCTTGAGGATCTTTAGAGATAGAGGAGCATGGAATGATTTTAAAGAGTTTAGATTCACTAACTTGTTTTGTTGATTTCTAACCTCTAATGCAATGTTCCATGCGTGTGTTTGAGTTGTTTTCCTTGCAGTGCAGGTTGATACCACATTTCCAGCATAGCATATGTATTAAAATTTTGTTGTATTTATATTTAAAGAATAAATAATATCTTTTCTATTAAATATTAAATTAATTAGGTGATAAATTTTATTTTATTTTTTTGACAAATTAAAAAGAAAACATATTTGTTTTGTTTTATATTTATATGTTTTTTATTTTATAGATTTGTTTTAAAATGTCAATTGTATTTTTGTCTTTTTGTACATGGTCACGCCATATGACTCAATACTAATGGTAGAATGTCTCAACAAAACAAAAATATAACGTATTGATTAGATAAAAAGTAGTTAGAATGACATCAGGCCCCAGAAATTTACATTCAAAATCACATAATGATAAAAAAAAACTTTTCAACATTAATAATGATGTTTTAATTATAAAATTTTGATTAAAATAAATTATATAAATAAATATATAAAAAAAAATTAAAAATATATTTAAGTGACTTTGACCGTGTCATAAATAAAGTGAACAATATCTATTTAATGTTTATCCACTAAACAATTTTATTAATATCCTTAAATCTCATAATTTATTACATAATCTTTTGACTAAATAATCTTTTGCCTTAAAAATGAAGTGTCATTTTCCATTTACTATTTAATGCAAGTGCTCCGTCTTGTGCAATATAAATAAATAAATAAATACCGAAAATGTATGGTAATGGGATGGTCAAGAAAGACATCTGAACTTCCAGAACATTTTGACTTTTTCTTTTCCACGGGAAGGTTTAAAAAGTTTTCATTTATTTAAAAAATATTTTAGTACGAAGTGTGGTGAGTTTAAAAAGTTTTCATTTATTTATAAAATATTTTAGTACGAAGTATGGTGATGTGATGTTCTAGAATTGTATATGCGCTAATGACGAGGTCACCATAGTTTTTCTAAAATATTCTTTAATTTACTAAAGGAAACGTACACGTTATTTGGATTTTTTTTAATTGAATAATATTAATTATAATATGAAAAAATAGAAAAAATATTATTATAATTTTATAAAGGGAAATGTTTCTTACGTTAATTCAATAAGATGTATAGATAAGTATAAATAAATTTAGATTTTAAAAAATTGATAATTATAGATGTTGACAATGTTAAAGTAAAAAATTTAATATAAATAGATAGACTTATTTACATTAAAGTTTTGATCAGGGGTGAAATTTGATGTGACATTAATTATAATGATTCGATGTTGAAAAATTGGTACCATTATTATGTTCTTTCTCTTTAATTTCATGCATAGCACGTGTCTATGTTAAAGTTGAGTTCATCTTATAGATCATTTTCATGTCTCATATGTAAGTCTATGTCACCATTTAAAGAAGGAAATGGGGCCAACACAAGTACAACTACTACTCAACCTTAAGTCAAAAAATAAGTGCAAATAAATCCAATGTTTTCTTCCTCAACATGTACATGAGGATTTAAAAAAGGATGACCAAATTTCTAGGGTTCAAATAAAAAAAATACCCCATGAGAATTCAGGTATACCTTTATTTCTTAGGGGTTATAAAAATATTTTCTTCAATACAATTTTAAAAACATCTCTTCCTAGAAGGGTAGAAGGTTTATTATCATTGAAAAAATAACAATAATGAAAGTTGTCCTCTTAATAGTACCAATTTATATGATGTTAGCATTAAAAATCCCAATAGGCATCAAATGAAAAATAGAAAAATTAAAAAATGTATTTCCTATGGAGTTGTAGTATTGGTGAAAAAATAACACTGTTGTCTTGGGATAAAGTATGCAAATCCAAAACTTTAGGTGGTGTTGGTATTCTTAATCTGGGATCAATCAATTTATCTTTGGGAGAAAAAAACTTGCATGGAATATTTACTCTAAACCAAAATCAAAATGGTGTAAAATTATGCAAGAAAAATACCTTGACATAATGGACAAAGAGAGAATCTTCACATTGGTTGAGCCTCCAAATGGTTCATATATGTTGAACTTCAACACATCTAGCCAAGAGGTGGCCCTTCCTCACCTCTCATGGATAATTCATAATAGGGGAAAAGCTCTATTCTTGGAAGATTCTATTGAAGGTAAAAATAAATAAAAGAATTTCAACAATTATATTTTTCTAAAAAGAAAAAAAAAATCAACTTTCATCCAAAATCCTAGATTAGAGAGTAATCTTTTTTCACTTGGAGAAGATGAAATTTCTTGGATGGCCTCCAAAATTAGAAAATGTATAGTAAAAGAGGGTTACCCAACCCTCTCTCATGCCTCCTCTTCCAAGATCTAGCCTACATACCTATCACGAGGGAGTTACTTAGTGAACCCGGGTCATATCACATGTGTTCATGGCATACTAAAGAATCCCCCTACTTTCAAAAAATATTGCCCTAAACTCCTTTTTTTCACTCCCTCCCAATACATAGCTCAAATTAAAAGCCCCCCTATTTTCACCAGATATTGCTTTCTTTCATACCCCGAATTAAAAACCCCCCTATTTTCACCGATAGGAAATATATTGTACCCTCATTTTCGAGATATTAAACCCCCCAATATGAATGCACGTGATATAATATTTCCTAGCCAATGAAGCCCTTGTGATACCTATATAGGAACAAAGATTATCCTCTCTTTGAAATAGGGTTCTTTTCCTAAATTTAGGTTTCGAATTTGCCTTGTATAAAGAATTTTGACTATTAAAATATTGGATAAATAGGAATTATGGCACCCTTTAAATGTGTCCTTTATAGAAGAGTGTATTCGAATATATAGATTGTCTTTTACTGAATTGTAGATTTAGTCTAAGATGCTACAATTAGCTCTATGCTAATCTTGGATGGAAAAGAACCTACCCAAACACCTTGTTTATTTTGGAGTAAATAGGTGACTCCACAACACCCCCAAGATCCCTGCAAGACTAAAATAACTTCTACAAGAGAGAATAGCAAGAATAGCTGGCTTCAACAATGCAATTAATTAAACATGATAGTGGACATGAAAATTTACATGAGAGGCCTTGCTTATTATCGCAAGGTGAGAGGTAGGATTTGACAAGATGTTGACATGTGTCATAATCCTATGCAATGAGACAATTGAAGTGTTGACTTAGGTAGTTTGATGTAGTTATCATGATATAAGATAAGATCATGTGAAAACTAAGGAATCCAATAGAATTCGACCTAGAATCTAAGTAAATTTAAGTCATGTGATTAAGTCCCCTTCTAGAAACTAGTGAAAACACTAGGCACAAGACCTTATTAAGTCCAAAACCTTATTCACACCAGTAGTTTCAACATTTCTATCATGGTCATCCCTTTGTAAAGAGTACACATTAACCGACATTTGGTATGTGAGCCCATCCATTCTCAGTTGGAACCTATGGCTATAATATAACTACAAAATCTTTAGAAATATAATTCCAATGTGAAGTTGTGATCTATAAAATTAAAAGAATAACCTCTAAAATAATGATGTAATCTTTTCTAAGAATACAACTCCAAAAAAGGTATTCACTAACTTAGATTCATAATTTATGTTATTTGCCATGGTCTCTCCTCAAGCCTCTCCCTCCTTCTAGTTCAATACATAGTGTTAATTTCAAAGTAGAAAGGAAAAAGCATAGATGAATCCCTCATCCATCCACTCGGGTTAAAATAAAATTTTATGGAGATCCGCAAGGAAATTTAGGATATTTTGGTGAAGTTTATTTTATTAAGGGATAAATCAATTAAACTACAAAAGGCCAAAATAATTAAAACTCTTAAGGGAATAAACTTGATGAAGTAGAAACATATACATGCCTACTTGTCATCTAAATGGAAAGACAAAAAACTAATTTCATCATCCTCATTGAATAATATTGATAACTAACCATCAATGTTATAGAAATTAGAAGCATAAATCACTATAAACCCTTTTACATCATACAATAGATTTAGAACATGTATTGGATAATCTTAATTCATATAAATTTAGGCATTAATCTAGCAGATAAAACAAGGTAGCCAAATTTTTGTCCAACAAGGGATATACTTAACTTAAAGAAACAAGTATCTAAATTCAATAGTGATATTTAATTTCTAGGCCTTAAAAGGTATTCTAGTTCAAGACTACAAATCTTGTAGCTAGGGGTCACATCGTTAATTGCAAAAGGAAAATTATCATTTATTTATTTAATCTCTATGGTTTAAATCCTCTATTAGTTACATCATGTTAAAATAACCTAATGCAAGATATAAAACCATGTATAGATTGAGCTCCACCTGTCTCCTTTTGGATATAGTATTTATTTTAAGAAGTTGCTACTTTAAGCATTCAAATAACCTTAAGCTATAAATATTGTAAAACAAGGTGAAGGAATCTCGTAATATGAACTTAAGTTGAAAGTTAGTGCAAACCTGAAACTAAAGATTAACCCTTAATAATGTGATTGCAGAATCAAAATAAATAGAAGAAAACCATTGCACATGAAACACCAAATTTATGTGTAGAAACCCTTTCAAGAAAAAAAAATCCACCACTAAAAGAGATGCAAGTATATTACTAATCCAATGAAGACTATAACAACAATACACTTCTCTATAAAACCCCTATAAAATCTAACAGCACTAGGCTACCCTGCACATTGAACAAGATTCAATTAATAACTCTAGCTAAAGGCCCCAATTTATAGAAACTTGTGAAGATGAATACCACTATAGTATCACCAAAAAGCAGACAAAAAAACCACTTGAAAAAAATCATGTGTACCTCTGAAAATAGCCTTTAACAAATGCTTCTTACAACTATCATAAGGCATCTAGCTAATTTGTGCACTCCTAGACCAATATAGAAATCTCTATCATATATGTTTGTCATAGGGATCCATAATGACTTTCATTAATGTCATATATTCCATTGCAACTCCCGAAAAGTGTCCAAGCACCTCAAAATAGGAGATTCCAAAAAGGGGTAATAATTTAAATGTCCTTTTCTCATAGGACAAACGGTAAAAGTAACTTTGTCTTTACATGGTCTCTTTCAACACTACGTGATCCCACAATAATGGGTTACACTTTTTGGCCAAACTTGATATTGAAATCAGCATTTTGCACTATCTTCACTTTCAAACACTTATAGCATCTAAACCATTAAAAATTTGAAGATGAAGCAAACTACTATATTTATGTCGTTGTGCATAACATTCTTATAGAAAGAATAAAATTATAATTTTTGCAATATAGATTTGTCACGTCAATATCTAGTGTATAGGTAATTTTTCATATTTTTTGTTGCATATATTTTTTTAAGGTAATTTTTGAAGTTAGAGTAATTGTAATTTGGATAAAGGCTTATATCATTATGCATAAAAAAAATTTGTGTGCATTTGAATTATTTTTGTATTGAAATGAGGATATCAATACCTAAGGAAAAGATATTTTAAAAAAATCTATTTTCCTATTTTTCCATATGTGTGAAACAAAGACCTTAATGTTTGATAAAAACCCTACATTCACAAGAAATAAAAATTAAATATATTAGTGAAACTAAATTAATTTAAAATTATAATTTTTGAAAAGCTTATAATAAGGACTACATACTTACAAAATGTAACTTCTAAAGGAATTTGACCCCGCAAAAGCTAAAGTAAAAGTGGTTGTTTGTCAGCATTTTGATAGGTGCAAAGGAGGCTCAATCGCAAGTATGATTTAAGACCAGAGGGGTTGTATCCAAGGGGGTTTGATCTAACCCTCTTCAATTAATTCCTTCAAATGGGACCTCTCAAGGCTTAAATCATTATATTTTCTAAAACATATGTGATATCGGGCAAAAATAAGAATGTACCAAGTTTGTAACCCATTATTGTGGGATTGCCCCACTGTTTGGTAAAATAATTTAACCTCTTATAGATAAATTACAAAATACATTAAGAAGCAATTAAATAAAAGATTTTTAGGATTGATGACACCTAAATCCTAATAGTAAAGAAAACTATTTCATTAATTTACTTTTCTAGGTGATTCATCATAATCTTTCTATTATATCCTCTTCTAGTTTTAGCAATCATTCCTACCTTATCCTTATTTATCCCCTTTATTTCTAAATTATTAGTAAATATGAGCAAGGGTATGAGGAATAGGAGAATTTTGTCCCCAAAAAAATGGGAGCCTCTCATCCTTGGTCCTTTCAGCTCCACCATGCTATCTCGTGTATTTTCTATACCCTACCCTCATGCAAAAAGGGTCATCCAAATGGTGTTGGGTATATAAACTTTATCAAGGGTAGCTTTAAGGTGCTCTACTTTTTTTTTTTCTTTGTCTTTTCTTACTTTCTCTCAAACACCATGGACCTAGTTAAGGATACTAAACTTTTGGATTCACTCGCCTTCAATTATGCCTAAGAATATCTTATTTTGATAGTTCCATACCATCAAGTTATTACAAATTATAATTCTTTAATACAATCGATCTTGATTGATCATTTATTGCCCCACAAAATATTATATTAAATCCTTATATTTCATGTGTTTACAAAGTATTACAAGCTATACTAGTAAGCATTTGAGGTATAAACTTCATGCACACTTTATAGCTAGTGTAGAGTTTCTTACTATTTTTTTTAAAGCCTTCGTGGCCCTAAGGTTTCTACACTAGTTCTTCCTCTACAACCAATGAGTGTGGATTCTTACTATTTCAATTCTCCATAATATGCTTGTCTAATGTTTTTATTTGTAGTTCTCAATGCTAGATTCTAGTTATGAATATTTTCAGTATTCCCTTATAAGGACTTTAGTTTTCTTGCCTCTACTTACACATGTAATTTCATATAATATTATATATTAGTATACACTTACAAGTGACTCGGGCTGTACCTTTTTATGAAAAAAATTATGATAACATTACCAAAATGCCCCTAAATTTGTTATAAAATTATATTAAATCTTATTTAAGTACATTAATTTTCATAATATGTCCTTCCTTTTTTTAAAAATAAAATTAATATTTTAAAAAAAATTGTAGACATAACTAAAAATTTGTGTAAAATCCTATAATTCTAGAAGTATTAACTAAGTACATTAGTTATCATGGGAAATCCTTCATTTTTCAATAAAAGTATTCAAGTTGAAAAAGAAAGCATTAAATTGGGTTAACCATAAAATTAAATATTGGGGTGCGTGTATGTGTGTGTATGTGTGGGTTAACCATAAAATTAAATATTGGTGTGTGTGTGTGTGTGTGTGTGTGTGTGTGCACACACATATATATACATACATATACATACATACATACTGTTGTCCTCATTTTTGTTTTAAAAAATGAAGGACCATTACATGAAATTTTATGAAAAAATGGAAACATTTACTCTATGGCACGCTTCTCGAGGCAAAATTTTGACTAATCCTTGGACTGCCTTAATCCTCAGTCCATCCTCGAACTACGTTTTGAATTTCGTCGAATTCTGGGTTCGTTTGCTATGTCTTTCCTTCAATCGGGTTTTAAAATCCCGACTGCAAGTGGAGAATTTTCTTCAAACTGCAAGTTTTAATGATATTCATTGTTTTGGTCTTTGTAGGGGAATTTTTGGCTTATTACATGTGCACTTTTATTCAAGGATGAATACTTGTAATTTGTTTTAAATTTCCCTTTTATTGTTTTTATTATTTTTAATGTTTTTGGTCTTGTTTAGTTAAAATAGGGATTTTTTGGCTAAATTACAAGTAAACTTGCAGTTTGGTCTAAAAACCCCTACTTTAATGGTTTTTACATGTAATAGGGATTTTAAATCCCCATTACATATGTGCAAGCAAGTATAACTTGTTGTAGGGATTTTATTTCCCTTTTACAAGTATTTAAAACTTGCATTTCTCTCCAAAAAACCCGATTTTGCCTTGCAAGTGCATTTTTGACAATTTTAAACTTGCACTTTGGTCCAAAAAACCTAATTTTGCTCATAAAGTGCATTTTTGACATTTTAAACTTGCTATTTGGCCAAAAAATCCCGATTTTGCCTTGTAAGTGAAAAAGTGACAATTTAAAACTTGCACTTTGGTCTAAAAAACCCGATTTTGCTTATAAAGTGCATTTTTGACATTTTAAACTTGTTATTTGGTCAAAAAATCCCGATTTTGCCTAACATGTTGAAAAAGTAAAATTTTAAACTTGTTATATCCTCCAAAAAACCCAATTTTCATTGTTTCATGCATTTTAAACTTGCTATTTGTTCCAAAAAACCCGAATTGCAAGGAAAAACTTTTTTTTTGAGGATTTTAGGCAAATTTTTGTGGAGATTTTTTTTGGGAGATAGAAGGCGTTTTGGATTCCTCCCTATTTTTATGCATTTTGAAACACCTTTCACGCCACATGGAGGTTAAGATTGTTGGTTTTTAGCTTTATAACAGCAGCCACGTTTTTTGGCCATTTGGAATGCCACGAATCAGCAATGTTATGAATCGTTTTGGCTTGGTATGCTAAGGCGTTGAGGTTAGAAAGAGTTTTGGCCATTTTCCATGCCATTTCTCATACATTTGCTGCCACGTTTTTTAGTTTTGGGCATTTTTTCAAAAACGTGGCTAGGGTTTTCGAATACAGTTAATTTCTTTTTAAGAGATATTCTTCTTTATTTCAAAGATTGATCATCTTTTGGAGAGGCATTTTCAAATTGGAGCAAGGTAAGATTTATTTTCTTCTTGTTTCTTTTTTCTTGTTTTCTTGTTTTTCCTTTCTAGTTGTAAATTTGTAAATGGTTGGTTCTTCCCCAAAAATTGGTTTTTGTGAGAGAGATTTTTCCCTTTTTAAAGCAATTTTAGAATTGCATTGTTCTTCTCCGTTTTCCCTCTTTACTTGTATTCGGGATTTTAAATCCCAATTACAAGTTGGATGAAAATAATTGTTCTTCCCTTACGGATAAAATATTTACCCATCTTTTGTTGAAATTCCAAATTGCAAAGATGAAAAAATACCCATCCTTTTCAAAATCGGGTTTCTAGAACCGGATTACATGTTGAAAGTTCTTCTCATTTTCTTGAAGATGATCTTCCCAAAATCTTTTCATATTCATTCCCATCATCCATACATACCATTTCATCCACACATTTCACACCTTCATTCATTTTCCCCATTTAAAAGTCTACCTGCTGTCAGCCATCCAGAACCCGAAATTGGTCCAAAATGCACTCAAAAAACACTTGAAAATGAGTTCTAAAGGTCCAATTTCAAGTGCAAACTTGTAGTTACCCATTACACATATGAAGTTGCATGTTTGTTCCCCGCAATTGCAAGTTAATGCTCTTGTTTTCCCCACACATGTAATGCAACTTCCAAAACCCAAAATTCACTTGTGAGCCCATTTTTGCATCAATTTCTCTCTTCCCTTGTCAGTCTGGTTTGCACGCACGATCTACCAAATCAATGGATTAAGGCATGGGCTTTCTTTTACAAGAAAATTTCAAGAAATGGAGGACGATACAAAAAAGAGATACAACAACAATTCATTGTTGAGAGCATAGAATGCTTTCAAGACAAAGATGGTCATGACATGAAAAGAGGAAGGCAACCCTTTTCCTCCTGAAAAGATAGTACTACCCCAAGCAAGAAGATAAGGGTGCAAGTTCCCGTTCCGGTTCAAGATGTCTTTATCAATCCAGAATACTTCAACTTCTAGGATCCTGAAGTGACATGAAGATCATCACAGACAAAGGATGATGCAGTTAGAGTCATATCTTTAGACACATGGAATAGTTTTAATTATACATTTGTAATTTTGTTTTGACAAGTTACATGTAAAAGTACTTTTTGTAAAATGCAAGTTACACATTACTTGCACTTTTGTAATTACATGTAAGGCAACTACAAGTTGTGTTCGATTAGGACTGTAGTTTGAATAAGTCTTAGTTAGTTAATGAAGTCTTAGTTAGTTATTTAAGTCTTAATTAACTTTTGAATAAGTCTAGGTGGTTGAGAGATTTTCTCTAGTTAGTTGGGATCCTCCCACCTTTTTCTCAAGGCTCCTCTTCTATAAATACTTGAGGGGTCTATTGTAATATATATCTTTTGGAAAGCAAGCAAAAACTCTGCCAAATTTACAGCAAGAAGTCTTTGAGCTTATGTATGTGAATTGAAAGTTTTGAAGAATAATAAAGAAGAATTACTCAAGTTTTGAGTCTTTGAGCTACATGTTTGAGTTTGAATCTTTTTATTTCTTCCATGCAAAGTGTTTCTAAAGGAGCTTAGTCTAATCTGATTTGAAGTTTTTGAGCTGCAAGTAGAGAAGATTAATTAAAATAGGAAAATCTCTAGAAGGAGCAGCAAGTCTTTGAGCTTACATCTATTCTTGAGGAAAAATTATTGTTTGATAAGAAATAGCAGCAAGTCTTTGAGCTTGCATTAGTTCTTGTCTTTGTGTTGAAAGAATAGATTATTCCAGTCTTTGAGTTGTTGTTTTTTATTCATTGTAAAATTTAGTATAGCAAAGGGTAGATAGGACTTCCAATAGTCAAGTCTTTGAGCTTGATATTGCTGTCTCGTCCCGAAGGAAGTGACGGGAGTCTTTGAGCTTTTAGGAAACTTCATTTCCTTTCTCTCATTTTCATTTGAAGTTGTTACCATTATTATACGTTTTCTTGCTATCACTTTTCTAAGGAGAGAAAAGGATATAGGCTTCCTTGAAGAAAGAAGGAAGACTGTTGTCCCATCCTGTTTTTATTTTAGTTTTAGATAGATAGGGGGAGCCTTCCCTTAATAGGAGAGTGTTTACTAGTGTGCTGTGGTTGAAACCACAATTTTGTACATTTCTCCAAGTGTACAAAATTTTCAACCAACACACACACACACACACACACAGATATATATGTGTGTGTGTGTGTGTGTACATACATACATACATACATACATACATACATACATATACATATATATATACATACATACATATACATACTTACTTACACATATATATATATATATGGATGTATATGTGTATGTGTATGTGTATGTGTATATATATATGTATGTATATGTATATGTATGTATATATGTATATATACATATATACATATATGTATATGTATATGTATGTATGTATGTATATATGTATATATACATATATATATATATATACATACATACATATACATATACATATATATATACATACATATACATATACATACATATATACATATGTATGTATGTATATGTATGTATATATTATGTATGTATATATATATGTATATATACATAAATATATATATGCATATACATGTACATACATATACATATACATACATATATACATATATATATGTATGTATATGTATGTATATATTATGTATGTATATATATATGTATATATACATAAATATATATATGCATATACATGTACATACATATACTTATACATACATATATACATGTATATGTATGTATATGTATGTATATATTATGTATGTATATGTATATATACATAAATATATATATGCATATACATGTACATACATATATACATATATACATATATATGTATGCATACATACATACATACATACATACACATATACATAAGTATGCATTGATAGGGAGGCAACCTAGTTTGCCATCAATTAGATTTCTTGATGGTTTGCTTCTATCCCTTCTCGGGTTCCAAGTATATCCCTCTAGAATTCTAAGTGCTTCCCTACCAGTATTTGCTTACCACACTCGATACAAGCTCATAAAGAAGCTTGTTCTCCATGCTCCTAGATTCTGTCACTATGAGTTGCAGAGGTGTGGGACTACCCTTGCTTACTCGCAGTCTATAAAGTCATCATCCTGTCTGATTTTGCAATCAGACTTCTACACCAGTCCTCCCCTGCACTTACTCCTTTACGGTCATTGAAACCTAGTCGGACTTCTTCCAAGCTCGCCTAGGCTCAGTATGCAGAAATTGTGACTGCCATTTCCTGGTTTCCTCCTACTGCTACTCTACTCTTACTGTACATTTTTGGCTCTTCCTGAAGAACTCCAATGGTTGTGTGGATCCCACAATGGAGGCTCAAGACAGAGCCATATTTACACTGTGAATTCAAAACAAAGAAATGAACAACAAAAACGAAACTTTAATTACATAACTGTAATGAAAAACTTAACAAAAACAAGATAGTACAACACTCAGCGATAGAAAACCAGAAAACAGACTTGTATGTATTTCTCTTGTGTTTCCTATAGTATTCAACCAATCCAACACCTTACAATTAGACTTTTATAGCTCATCCATCCGTCGTGAAACACAAATGGTTACAAACTGGAGAAAACGGTTTCATAACGGGTCATCGGCGTAGCCTCAGAACCTGGCTTCATATGCCCATTGGTGACATGCAAAGTTCACACTTTTCCATCGGGTCATCAGAAAGACAACCAAACAGCTATCCCGATCGTCCGATCTTGCTCGATCTCTCTTTTTGCGCTCTGCTACGTGGCACCCCCTGATTGGCTCCAGGGTCCCTATCTTGCCACCTTAGCACGGCCTCACTAACCATCCAGAATGAAACTCTTCTTTGTCATTGGGTCCCACCATGGTCGCCAAGTCGTGGGGAATAAACTTCATGCATCTCGCCATAACGGTATAGCGACAATCGTCTAATCATTCTGGACTTGCCCACTCGTTAACTTGCCTGAGCTTCTAATAGGGAGATTGGTAGGAAAGTGCTCAAAAGACCAATTTTGGTCAAGAAGTTACAATGGGAAACAAAAGTATTGTTTAAGTCTTCTCCTTATGTTGGCCAATATCAAGTTTAGTTGCAATAGTCAAGTCTCTCTACAAGTTTTCACTAACAACCTCCCTTTTTGGTAATAGCTCACACCCATGCCCAAACTTTCTCCAACTGCTCACTCCACCCAACTACACACTCCTCAATCCCTCCTCTTTTGGCATTCAACTCATTGTTTCAGAGTGCATTAGGGGTCTTCAACATGGACATGTAGGGGCAGCAAGGTTTTGTTCAAGTTTGACACCCAACTTAGTTTGAGACTCATAGCCCTTAGCTTACTCAATACACCAACCAAATGTCAAAAACCTCCAACTGAGGCTAAGCACTGTCTAAGGTCCTATTGTCATTTGATTCACTATTTTAGGATGATCACATAAAATTCCATGAGTCCCCAAGTCCTCCTTGCAATCGGGTTCTAAAAAGTGTGTGTTATGCAGTCAAAGGCTACTAGCCCGTGGAGGGGTAATTGTCACCTTTTTACTCACCCTGCCCAACAATGGGCTTCTCCTTCAATAAACTTGTTTTGGAAGGTGGTTTAGAGGTATGTGCTAATGGATTTTCATGGTTTGGGCCACTGTTAGATCAACAAGAGGACTGTCCACCATTTTAGGCATATTTGGGGGGTTTGGTAGGGTTTAGACCAAAAACATTGGAAAGTCTCTCCAACTCCACTCTTCAAGCCTCAAAAATGGCTTAGGACTTCTGCCACACCAAAATAGAACCTTCTCCTATTACTGCCCTGCAAACATAATGCCAAACACTTGGCAAACAAGTGAGAAAATAGTAAAATTGCCACTGTCATTGTCAATTTGCTGCCCTTTTACCAGTCAACAACTGTTACACTTTTTGACCTACATAATGAAGAGTTTGAATTGGAAATATACCTCAATGAGGTCTGAAAAACACTAGAGATTATTCCTATTACATTGCCTTCTCAGTTACAAGGCTTGGATTATGCTTTTGAAGCATTCCATGAGCATTTTGACACACACAATACACAAAAACAGTGAACTCACTGTTTTGTTTACAAAATAAGAATGATTAAATGGAGCAAGCTACTCTAACACATCAAAATGATGCTTCACACCCTTGGCCATATGTCCAGACCTTTTCCCCATTCATTTTTTCACTCCAAATTGCTTTTGGGTACATATCTTGAGTTTTTGATCATGCTACTACCTAAGTAATCACTACTTGCCTAGTATTCACTCAAGTCCTTCTTCCAACCACACTTTTGGCATAAAATAGAGCATATTTATAGTATATACATGAATAAAAACTTTACTAAATCCATTAAGTGGGATCCCAGACCTGGATCAGTCAAGTGGTGGCATTTTGGAACTTCAAACCCCTGATAGGGCAGTGAGCACACAGAAGTAAAATAATTTTGTACAAACAACATGCCAAAGGAAACTAGTACCACAATCACTTGGAGAGAATTTTAAAACTATTATACACACTTTCCCAAAGGTACAGTACGGACTATGAAGCTATAGTACGGACCGTTACACCAAAAGAGGAAAAACCAGCAAATAAAGCCAAAATGTCATGATTTTTATTATGAAACTCTTGCTCATACAATCACCAAACTTTATCAAATAAAAGGGAGGCCTTTTTATAGCATATCTAATTATTTACCAAGCCCTATATGGACATGAGGCTCCCACAACTACATTTTGCAAGAAAAACCCAAAAAAATGACAATTTTGACAACTTTTCAAGCCAAATGACAACATTTCTTGCTTCAAAAGGCATTTTTGAGAATCTAACCTTATCAACTTGTCTAAATAACTTTGATATGCCTAAAAAAACTTATCAAACATGTTTCAATGCTTTGGAAAGCATTAGAAGACCTTTTTGACAATTTTGCACATTTTTGTCAAAAATTGTTAACTCAAAGCCTGAAAGGCAAAACTTGATCTCTTGAGCCCAAAATGAGATCAAAACCACTAAACAAGACACATAAAAACCTAAAAAAACATTATAAACTTGACACAAGACATTAAAAACATGAAAACACAAATTACTCAAAAAGGAGAGTTTTGCTCAACTAGGTGCTCCTGCACCAGCTTCTCTCTTGTCGGGTCCCACCACTTGGTCGCCAAGTCGCAGGGAATAACTTTCATGCATCTCTCCATTGTGGTATAGCAACCATTTTTTATCCACCTTCAACCTGCATGGTCGTTAACTCACCTCTTTTTTTGCACGTGCTTTGTCGCCAAGTCGTGAGGATTATCTGGCGATCATCTTCCCATCGCGGTATAGCGACAACCGTAGGATCATCTGCGATCACCGTCCGAGTATAGGTCAAGTTAATCATCAGGGAAACTTGAAACTACTCCTTCTGATACCTGATAACAATACTCCGAGCACTGACGACTAATTGGGTCATTGAGGTAAGTGATCCACTCCAAACTCTAGCGAACTCATTGGGGTAAGACTTGCCGATCGAGGTAGGTCTTGCCGAAAAGAGATATTTTAAAAATTGCAACTAAAAAACCATACAAATGGACTAGATAAAGTCTTTATGTATTTACATGGCCACTGGAAGGTCTCACAAGCCAAAATTGGTTAAGTGCATTTCAACCCTTAGGTGCTCTTGCACCATGCATGCATGCATGTATATATACGCACACATGCATGTATATACATGCATGCATGCATACGTCTCTCTCTCTCTCTCTCTCTCTCTCTCTCTCTCTCTCTCTCTCTCTGTGTGTGTGTGTGTGTGTGTGTGTGTGTGTGTGTGTGTGTGTGTGTGTGGATAGATAGATAGATAGTGTAGTGTCATAAAATTACAACCCTTGCAATTTTGACCGTGTTTTAGGTCCTCACCCTAGCGACTGCATTTTCCTACTCAATTGGGACCCCTCTCTGCATCATTCTTTTGGATCTCCTCCTGTGTCAGCCCTTGCATCACCTTGTGACCATTTCCAAGCCCCAAAATAGGGAAAGATAGGGGTTTGGTGCCCCTGTCCTCCCTCTTTGGGTGGCCCTAAAATGTGTCCATCTGACCCTTGAACCTAGTTTGCTATTCAGGATTCAATTTCCCCTATGTCGATCGTCGGTGAGATGAAAATTAATTCTCCTAGGCAAGTATAAAAGGGGATCTATTCCTCTCATTTACATAGGTGGTAACAAGCAAAGATAAGCGAAAATTGGGTAAACAAGAAGGTCTCCATTATCATCATCAAGCGTTCAAGTGTTCAAGCCTTCAAGCATTCATCAAGTCTTCTTCTTCTTGATGTGTCTTCTTCACTCATTCATTGGAGCAATATTACAAAATTCTTTTGCAAGCATGTATGTGTGTTAGGTTTTTGTCATGTTACATGTCATTTCATGCAATACTTGTGATTGCATTCAAGAAGCAAAGCAACCACCATCAACAAATTGCAGATCTACAAGGTATACACTTCCATTATTCACATTTAAGTATTTTCAATTACTTTCTTTCTAGGTTGATTCCTCAACCGGGGTTTGACTAAGGCAAACCCTAATCCACAACCCTTCTTCCCTTCTTTTTTTTGTGTAGCTTGCAGGTGCACGGCTATAATTGCAGGTTTAGGCTT